>NC_084582.2:9215000-9375000 GCF_033978685.3 Nerophis lumbriciformis | reverse complement strand
TGTTGGACTTCCTGAAGGCAACAACACTGAGGAGAAGACCGCATGAGGTAGAAATGTTAGTCTGTCGTTCCGATCGTGTGTGTGTGTGTGTGTCTACTCACTCGGGGTCATCGTGGAAGTCTTGAGGTTCAGCCAATTCATCATACTCAGCAGCAGCATCCTTCCCTGCCAACAGCAGCTCCTTACGGGGCACGATGACCTCAAAGACAAACACAAGCCAAACACTCAATCCTCTCCTTTCACGGGAGGTCAAACAGGAGTCTCATCTCTCGCTTTGCTTCCAATTCAATTTTACGACTGCCTAAACACATTTCCTGCACCTGAAAACGCAGCAAAGATTATATTCGGGGGGTCTTGGAGTTAGCGAGGAAGTATGATGAGCAATACAAATAGTCTAGATCAGTGGTTCTTAACCTTGTTGGAGGTACCGAACCCCACCAGTTTCATATGCGCATTCACCGAACCCTTCTTTAGTGAAAAATAAAATGTTTTTTCTTAATTTAATCTTCATTTGTACGTATTAATCATGAAATTATGTTAATATATTTAAAGAAATACTAATAGATACATTTTACAAACAGGAATGTACACATGATCCCATGTTTACATCTCATTGTGCAACATGTGAATGTTTTAGTGGGTACTAAATGCGATATCTGAAAGGGGTACAAATTATTTCCAAAGCAGGACCCCCACCCAGACATGCAATACTAGTACCGTATTTTTCGGAGTATAAGTCGCACCGGCCGAAAATGCGTAATAAAGAAGGAAAAAAACATATATAAGTCGCACTGGAGTATAAATCGCATTTTTGGGGGAAATTTATTTGATAAAACCCAACACCAAGAATAGACATTTGAAAGGCAATTTAAAATAAATAATGAATAGTGAACAACAGGCTGAATAAGTGTACGTTTTATGAGGCATAAATAACCAACTGAGAACGTGCCTGGTATGTTAACGTAACATATTATGGTAAGAGTCATTCAAATAACTATAACATATAGAACATGCTATACGTTTACCAAACAATCTGTCACTCCTAATCGCTAAATCCCATGAAATCTTATACGTCTAGTCTCCTACGTAGGGATGATGCTCGAAACCGGTTTTCCCGGTTGTTCGATAAGAAAAGAACCGAGTCCTCGGACTCAAATCCCTTTTTGAGAACCGGTACCCGTTATCGAGACCACTATAGTAAAGAAAAAGAGTTGGTTCTTTTTTCGAATCCCTGGGAACGACTCCCGTCCCGACAAGAAATGCCCCGTGTGACATCACAAGAAATGACGTCACGTAGCTCAGTCATTTGTCACGGACCGGGTGCAGCGTGCTGCGGTTAGTACCCGGGACGCAGAGCTGACGGCTCCGGATGAAAGCGTGCAGGTTCATAAATCATACACATTACAACAGACAGGAACGAAACAAAAGGAAAGCGTGCCGTTCGCACGAGAAGCTAAAGCAACAACTTACTTAGCACAGGAATACTAGAAGCTAAGGTAACTTTAGCACAGGAATCATGAGCTCGAAAACCATTTGCAACGTAACTGTTGCAAATGCAAACAATGAAGCCACGACGAGTGACCGGAAAAGGCAGGCTTAAATAGAGTCTCTGATGAGCAACAGGTGCGCGTACAAGGCAGGTGAAAATCATAAGTAACCATGGTGACTAAAACAAACCCCCGAAGTGCACAAAACAACTAAGGAAGTCCAAAACTAACAGAACATAAACTAAACAAAACATGATCCGACAAATATATACATCATTTACTGACCTTTTTATAATAAGATATCTGTGAATTAGTATATACAACAGTTTTGTAATATGTAATTAATTAATTCAGTTATTAATATACTGAGATGAAGAATGTCTTATTTTCAAAAAGGTTGAAAGTATTTCTCATAATTCTTCTTCTTTGTACTTTGTAAGCACTATTCATTTGAACAACCTCTTAAACTGGATCATATCAGTACAATGTTTAACTTATTTACTTAATCCATTCCATCATTTAATTCCACATCATTTTAGCTGTTTGCAATTTTACCAAATCATCGAACTTTAATATTTTTGACTCAATAAATAAAGTGTTTGTATGTTCTCTATATCCAACATTATGTATATGTCTAATTAATTGCTTTTGTAACACGGTTAACGAATGTAGCGCACATTTGTAGTTATTTCCCCACATTTCTGCACAATAACTCAGATATGGTAATACTATAGTAGCGAGCAGTAGAGAATGTGAAGTGATTTGTTAAACCAAATATTGTGTTTTTTTTTTCTATATACAACAACCTATCTGGACTCGATAAGAGACTCGATAAGGAATTGGTTCGATAAGAGGGTTCGATAATAGGCTCGAACTCGATAATTTCTTATCAAACATCATCCCTACTCTTACGTGAATGAGCTAAATAATATTATTTGATATTTTACGGACCAGCTCTATACTCTCGGCAGGGTCCTTGAGGGTGCATGGGAGTTTGCCCAACCAGTCTACATGTGCTTTGTGGACTTGGAGAAGGCATTCGACCGTGTCCCTCGGGAAGTCCTGTGGGGAGTGCTCAGAGAGTATGGGGTTTCGGACTGTCTGATTGTGGCGGTCCGCTCCCTGTATGATCAGTGTCAGAGCTTGGTTCGCATTGCCGGTAGTAAGTCGGACACGTTTCCGGTGAGGGTTGGACTCCGCCAAGGCTGCCCTTTGTCACCGATTCTGTTCATAACTTTTATGGACAGAATTTCTAGGCGCAGTCAAGGCGTTGAGGGGATCCGGTTTGGTGGCTGCAGGATTAGGTCTCTGCTTTTTGCAGATGATTTGGTCCTGATGGCTTCATCTGGCCAGGATCTTCAGCTCTCACTGGATCGGTTCGCAGCTGAGTGTGAAGCGACTTGGATGAGAATCAGCACCTCCAAGTCCGAGTCCATGGTTCTCGCCCGGAAAAGGGTGGAGTGCCATCTCCGGGTTGGGGAGGAGATCTTGCCCCAAGTGGAGGAGTTCAAGTACCTCGGAGTCTTGTTCACGAGTGAGGGAAGAGTGGATCGTGAGATCGACAGGCGGATCGGTGCGGCGTCTTCAGTAATGCGGACGCTGTATCGATCCGTTGTGGTGAAGAAGGAGCTGAGCCGGAAGGCAAAGCTCTCAATTTACCGGTCGATCTACGTTCCCATCCTCACCTATGGTCATGAGCTTTGGGTTATGACCGAAAGGACAAGATCACGGGTACAAGCGGCCGAAATGAGTTTCCTCCGCCGGGTGGCGGGGCTCTCCCTTAGAGATAGGGTGAGAAGCTCTGTCATCCGGGGGGAGCTTAAAGTAAAGCCGCTGCTCCTCCACATCGAGAGGAGCCAGATGAGGTGGTTCGGGCATCTGGTCAGGATGCCACCCGAGCGCCTCCCTAAGGAGGTGTTTAGGGCATGTCCGACCGGTAGGAGGCCACGAGGAAGACCCAGGACACATTGGGAAGACTATGTCTCCCGGCTGGCCTGGGAACGCCTCGGGATCCCCCGGGAGGAGCTGGACGAAGTGGCTGGGGAGAGGAAAGTCTGGGCTTCCCTGCTTAGGCTGCTGCCCCCGCGACCCGACCTCGGATAAGCGGAAGAAGATGGATGGATGGATGGATATTTTACGGTAATGTGTTAAAAATTTCACACATAAGTCGCTCTTGAGTATAAATTGTACCCAAACTATGAAAAAAACTGCGACTGATAGTCCGAAAAATACGGTACACAGCTCATGAAAAACAATATTTTTTGTTATTGTCATTGAAAGTGGGCCAAAATACTTATATTAGAAAATAATCTCTTGGATTATAATGACTATAATGATTATAATAATAAAACATTTAACTTGTCATTTAGTCAGGTTTGGGACTGGTGTGCTGCTGGTGTGACCACCTTGCATGTGCACGTCTGACGTCGCTCACATGTGCTCCACTGAATGCTCAAGGAGTTTTTGCGTTTGCTCACGCATATGGAAAATTAGAGGGAACATTGTTTGGGGGTATCCATAATACGCCGATAGAGAGGTTTTTATTTACACGATGAGTCGGGTGTGTCTTGACCTCCGCGACGGAGGCTCCGTCGAACCCCTGAGGCCGACTCACCGAACCCCTAGGGTTCGATCGAACCCAGGTTAAGAACCAGTGGCCTAGAATCATCAGGTCTTTGAGTGGGTGATTAAAAAAGCTTTTTGAAAAATATTCTTCAAGGAGTAAAATGAACATTTCACTGTTTGAGTCATGACTGCATGGGTCAGCAAACATGATGTCGCACTAGGAGGTGAGTCAAACTCCCCCTTTTTGGAAGAGCTGGTCAATGTAAGTAGCCAAGCGTGGCTCCATGCGGCCCCTCCAGGTGTTTGAATATCAAATCAGGCAGAAAGACAACAGCACGCTCACTTTTGGCCGCAGTGCAAATAGAATTGGGTCAAGCTCTTGTTTTGGCCAGGAGCTCTTACTTACCTAGTCAGGCCCGTGACTTCATCATTAGAAGGAGAGGCCAAGACAAACCGGCCGCCTGTCGGGCAACAGGCAGCTCAGCAGACCGTCCTCCGATGGAATCACAGCGCCGCTCGCTCTGCCCGCGACAGCTGACAAACGGAGCTCAAACGCGACTTGACTCCTCGGCGAGTTGGTCCACTGCCAGTTCTATGCGGACGAGGACATATTGCACATTGCTACCTACTATTGCATGTCATGTGCGCCACTTTTTTAAAGGAGACCTATGATGATTTTCCCTAGGGCTGCGAATCTTTGGGTGTCCCACGATTCGATTCAATATCGATTCTTGGGGTCACGATTCGATTCAATATCGATTCTTGGGGTCACGATTCGATTCAAAATCGATTTTTTTTCGATTCAACGCGATTCTCGATTCAAAAAGGATTTTTTTCCCGATTCAAAAGGATTCTCTTTTATATATGTTGACCACATTAACCCTGGCAATGGACCCTGTGTGTATATGTATGTTATGCCATTGTTTACAAATTTGGTAAATAAATAACCAAAAAATGTATATTTTGTTGTTTTCTTACTGTACCGAAAATGAACCGAACCGTGATCTCTAAACCGAGGTACGTACCGAACCGAAATTTTTGTGTACCGTTACACTCCTAATAAGTAGCCATGTTCTAGTGACGCTTTGGGGATCCTGCAGGCTACCAGTGAGTACTGTATTTTAGAGTAGAACACACTCAATGCTACTATATTGGGTAAAACTACAGCAAAGGTGACTATATATGGGTGTTATTTTGTTTTGACGGCTCTAATTATGTTAAAAATTCATATTTAGAAGGTCTTTTTTTAACTCTATTAAAATATTTGATTTATTATTATCAGTCCTACTTTGCAAAAATGGTTTACTATGGTCAGACCTGGAACCAATTAACCGGGATAAACGAGGGACGACTAATGAGAGTCGGTGCTTAAATTGTAGCGATATAGTGAATAGATCATTTCATACCAACATATGTATTTTTTAAAAGAGACATTAAAAGAGTGACATTTTTTATAACGCTGCCAATATCTGAGCTATTAAAGGTTGTCAGTATTTTCCACCACGGTGCAGCAATGTCTCCTGCACTGCCTTAGGGACAAATAGATGCTATTTTCCTCGCCTCCACTATTACAGAAAGGAGAGTGTAGATTTTGCAAAGTAATGCCAGAAGGACACAAACTGCAGTTCTATTTGATTTCAATGGAAGCCTTTGGTCCCTTGGCTCCCTAACAACACACATTATGTATTATAAACAAAGCATGGAGCCTGAATCGGAATCCCTGAAGACAAACGGTTTCCAAGATGTATGAAATTTGGATTCGCTCAGCAAATATGATCCCATAGCGTCAATGGAAGCCAAATAATTTTGTTTCCGTCCCCCAGAGTTTTTCACTTGCCAGGTAATTGCTCAACACATTCCAAGAACGCTGCTGACTAAAGATGTTGGCGTGAGCAATTAATTTCTACGATAAATTAGGCAAATTATCAGAAGCGTGCCTCCAAAAGACCTGTTAAGTTCATCAGAGCAGTCGGTCATATTTCATGTGCTTTTCCTGTTTTCATTGAGATTTCACCCCAGACTATTTCTATGTAACAGGTGCAGTGTAATTAAAGCACGCTTCGAGTTTGCCTTTTTTGCAGTAATAACAAGAACACACACAATGTTTGTCAAATAAACGGCAGCCATTTCACGTGTTTTAAAAGAAGTGCTGCAAACGGAACTGCTGTAATGATTACCTCTGCAGTGCTGTTAATGTTGTCTGGATCGTCCTCCTCGCAAGAGACCAGTGTGACGTGAGTGATGTTCTCCACCGGGTTGGTTAGGGTCAGCAGCACTTGGCTCTCCTAAAGACACCAGAAGGCAAACGTTTAATTAAATAATATATTTGAAACAAAACAAAGATAACCCCTTCATTTATAGATTAAATGCAAAAAGGGGGTTTTTAACAGCTCATTAGATATACTGACCTTCATGTGGCGCAGATTTGGAATGGACATAATTCTCACTTCAGGGATGTAACTCCTAGGGGAGGAAAGATAGAACTATATTAACAACAAAAGACCTGCAAAAACATTTCATTTAAGGTGAGAAATTAATAAGAACAACCACTAAAAACAATAAGTCAAATTAAAAAGAAAGCCCTGGGCTAAAATGCTAAATAAGATTAAATAAAAATCACTGTAGCTTAAACAGAGAAACAAAACCTCCTAACACTCCAAGCTTTACAAATGCATTTAGCTAAAGAATTAATTATACGTTCTATAGAATATCAAAGTTGCAACGTCAGTTGGTAAAGTTGGGAGTTCAAAACATGTAGTAGTGATTTTAATGGGTACTTAGGAAATCCAATGGGTTCCCAATTAACAAAATGTATTTATTTCCATTTCTTATATCCTTTTTCTTAAATTGGAGCATTATATGTGATGTGGTAAAGTGTGATATGGGTAGAATTAACGCATATACTCATGTATGTTCAAAATATAACTGAATTTAAACAAGATTCTAAATTTTGCTAACTCCTTTCCTGCTTACTAAATAAAACACGGATATTGGAAGCGGCCTGTATGTAAAGTACGATTGCACGATATAGACAATATAAATTATAAAAATGTGAGCTTTTATTACTAACGTTATATCGTGATAATGCATGTTGATGACACATTCCAGCTGTCTCCCGCAAATTTGACAACGACAAGCCAACGAGTGCATCCTCAACGCAATCTAGCGTCCTCGCCAGCGGCTAATGTCCCTCCAGAGTGCAGCAAAGCTACTTCTAAGTCAGTAATCCTCGCCTCCATGGTAATAAATAAGCTATGTTTCTTACAAGTACATATATATATATATATATATATATATATATATATATATATATATACATATATATATATATATATATATATATATATATATATATATATATATATATATATATATATATATATATATACATATACATATACACCCGCGACCCCGAAGGGATTAAGCGGTAGAAAATGGATGGATATACGGTACATATACACATACATACATATATATATATATATAAGTAATAGCTAAACATGCTAGATCACTTGAATGTAAACAAAGGCGGATGGATAGATACAAATATCGATAGTATCGATAGAGTAAATTGTCATTATATGGTTGATACTACAGCGGTGAGATCGATATTTTTCAGTTTCAAAAATCTTTTGTCATTTTGTTATAGTTTACAAACTATTACGATTTTTTATATTTTTTTACACTTCCTTGGGGTCTACATCAAGGGTTTGTAACCTTTTGACCTCAGGGACCAATGTTTCCACTACAGAGGAGCCTGGGGCCCTTTTTGAAATATTAACACAGAATTAGTCATCTTACTCTTGATTTTCATCTCATTCATTTAATTGTTTTCCATTTTCCATTTATTCAGTCAATGACACAGAAAAAGTACATTTTAGACAACATATAATAATATTAATTAATTAATTCATTCATTAATTCATTCATACATATGTACAATATTTTAATCATATTCAATAATTATATCTAACCTTCTTTCAGTTTAACAGGTTAACAACCATGTCAAATGATAAGAAACCATGTGTTAATCACAAAGATTATTATTTATTCAACACATAAACCTTAATCCAGGGGTGTCCAAACTGTGGCCCGCTGGACTCTTCAGAATGGCCCGCGAGACATCATAAATTTAATAATAAGACTGGCCCACCAGGTAATTCTCCACCCTTGGTATAGAATCCAGACGTTTGTTCACTGTGGATTTATCACCCCCATGTGGTGGTGAGCAGAACCATGGTCAATGTCCGTGAAATTCACTAACTAGTAGTGGGACAGTATTAATATATATGACAAAGTGCAAAGATATGTCCCTACTCATGGTGTAAATTAACTATAACCAACAAATAAAGTCAACACATAGTCACAAATAACACACATCTTCCTCATTGAACTTTGCAGACATTATAACCCACATATATATAATTTAAAATTACACATATATAAAAGCCCTTAAGTGCAAGACGGGTATTATATGCAAAACACTCACCCCATGTTTGGCGCATTTTAGCCGTTTGATATTTCTGACTGGTTACAAAACTTTAAGGAAGTCGTCATGTCAAGGAAAGAAACAAGGTAGGAGTGGAACTTTCACATGCTCTTAATATTCAAGGGGTTATCGTTTATACTTCAAAAATTCATATTGCATTGTCGTCACGATCTGATGTCGGGCCTATCTAATTACATTACACATATTTAATTACACATACCTCTGCACTGTATAAATATATAGATTGTGTGTGTATGTATATATATATATATATATATATATATATACATATATATATATATATATATATATATATATTAGGGCTGCAACTAACGATTAATTTGATAATCGATTAATCTGTCGATTATTACTTTGATTAATCGATTAATAATCGGATAAAAGAGACAAACTACATTTCTATCCTATCCAGTATTTTATTGAAAAAAAACAGCATACTGGCACCATACTTATTTTGATTATTGTTTCTCAGCTGTTTGTACATGTTGCAGTTTATAAATAAAGGTTTATAAAAAAAATTAAAATTTAAAAAAATTCCATTTTTTTTTTTTTTTTTTTTCCCTCTGCGAATGCGCATAGCATAGATTTAACGAATCGATGACTAAACTAATCGCAAACTACCGTATTTTCCGGAGTATAAGTTGCACCGGCCGAAAATGCATAATAAAGAAGGAAAAAAAACATATATATAAGTCGCATTTTTTGGGGAAATGTATTTGATAAAACCCAACACCAAGAATAGACATTTGAAAGGCAATTTAAAATTAATAAAGGATAGTGAACAACAGGCTGAATAAGTGTACGTTATATGAGGCATAAATAACCAACTGAGAAGGTGCCTGGTATGTTAACGTAACATATTATGGTAAGAGTCATTCAAATAACTATAACATATAGAACATGCTATACGTTTACCAAACAATCTGTCACTCCTAATCGCTAAATCCCATGAAATCTTATACGTCTAGTCTCTTACGTGAATGAGCTAAATAAGATTATTTGATATTTTACGGTAATGTGTTAATAATTTCACACATAAGTTGCTCCTGAGTATAAGTCGCACCGCCGGCCAAACTATGAAAAAAACTGACTTATAGTCCGAAAAATACGGTATATATATATATATATATATATATATATATATGGTTCTATTATAATTTAAAACACCAAATATTATAATCTGATATATATCATTATTGCAAGAGGCTGCAATATATATATCACGGTATATATTTTAGGCCATATCGCCCATACCTAATGTGAAGACATAGCGTGTACATAACAAAATGGCAAAAGCCCATTCAAGTATTTTTTTGCTCACCGGCACTGCAGCGTTTGTTGTTTATTTCATTAGAGCACGTCCCTTAGACATTAAAAACACCATTGACACGAATGAGCACAGCTTCGAGTAGTGGAAATGTAGGTTTGTTTACTATGACGCTCACATTTTTAATTGTTGAAATGTCCGACATTCCTCTGCTTCAAATGCTCCCGCACCACAGATGTACTGCCATGAAAAGCAAGATCCGCTTTGCAAATTGAGCGATTTATTCATGTCTTTGACCTGTTTAGTTTTCACTGGGGTGCTTTTTTCAGCGGTCGCAGGCATTTTTCTCTTCCTGTTGCTCAGCAGTCACTGGGTGCAAGCATGTTAGTTTCTGTACGGAAAAACACGAGCGACGACATCACTGACTATTATCATCAACAAATAAATTTGTCGGCGACATATTGTATTTCCAATTTTTGGTAGGATTGTAACAGTATTATAAATATTGCTGTGTTTTAGTTAGCTAGCAATAATGCTGTGGCATGTGACAGCAACAAACCAGTATAGTTTTTTTTCTGGCGCTATTAAATAGGCCCTTCTGAGAAGTAAACTACAAAATATTCCTGATTTGAAACCAAGAAGCCAGCGAGGCCTAACATCAATTTGTGAAGTGTTTACATTATTAATAGTTATAGTTAACCTTCTGTGAATCAGCATGCCTCAAACAAATACAAAAATGTCCACTGCAGAGGACACTGCTTCTCAGGAAGTTAAAAGTTAAAAGAAACTAAACTGAACTTTATTTTTTGAGAGTTGCTACACTGGTTGTTTATATTGTCACTTTATAGACACTTGACAGAAAGTTTTTTTTTTTTTGTTAATATGTGTGTTACTTGAAACACTGGATGTTTCTGTACCATTCTTTAAAAAAATGACTAGTATTTCAGAAAATACATGTTTGTAGTAATAAAAATAATTAAAACATTTGATCATTATGTTGTTGTTCAAATACACTGCCACTTCATTTTTCACACTATGGTAATTCTACCAGGTCTTATTAAAATTTTACAGTAATACCGCACCGAGGCCTTAATATCGTGACGTATTGTACCGTTGTTCACAATGTATCGTTTTCTTATAGGAAAAATGAGGCGTGTGAATTGGCTGCATTCTTTTAGACTGTAATGTGATAAAGACGAAGGGCGCGTACCTCGCTAGCTACATTGACGATCATACATGATGTCACACAAAAAGTCAGCATTACCTTTGTTTTTTTTCCAACTCATTCCAAAAAGCTCAATTAACTGCTAACACTAAAAAGCCACTATATCGCTCTGCAAGCACCTTCCAGGTCACTGTCCATTAGGTGTCAAAGTGTGAGTAGCTTTACTTCATTTTAATTTTAAACATGTTGTATTATACAGTGGTTCACTGCTCATTCTACTTGTACAGCAGTAAGGAAAAGTTTATCCTGCACAGATAAAGGTTTTATGATGGCCAATTGATCCTGCAACAAGTTTTTGCGACATTATTTCTTATGACGAAACACGGTGTTGAAATTAAAACAACCTGATTGGATTACAGTATGTCTGGATCATGTGACTTCTCTGCATTTGTACTAGCCAGCGTTGCCAGATGATTATTGTATTTCAGCGATAATTTCCCCCGTGTACAATAAATAACGCCAAAAATTCCATTGATGGAGGATTATTTTACGGCTATCATTAACAAATACAAATAGGATACCTACTGTACTGTGGCTGATAATGTGTATTGTCTCATTGCCTCTTTACATCCAAGTGGGTGCAGCTTTTACCTAGTTGATAATTTAAAAGTTAAAACTGTAGTATAAGCTGTACTTTACACAGTCTCTGATACAATACATTGAGCCAATTAAATAAAGCTTTAGTGACAACAAACATAATGTGAAAATACTGCACACCAGTTTACCTGCAAACTTATAAATTGTGTTCATTATCTTTTCGAGGCCATCATTTTCTATACAGCTCTTGTATGGAATCTCAAGTGTTTCTAATGTTGTGTGGCGTGTGTGGGTGTATGTTGAATGTGTGTCTGTCGTTTAACACTCACAAAGCCACCAGCTGAATTTTGAACTTGATTGAAGTGGGATTAAATTCGGGTTTGCTCAGGTTGTGCTCACATTTCTGAGGGATTCAAATGGAGAAAAATAAACATGAACACAAAAGTCAGTCATCATCAGTCTACATTGATGACAATATGTTGGGCCAGAATATTTTTTACTCACCCTGCAGCGCAGTGAGCGCTTCATCAGGAGGTGTTTGTGTCGGGGGTGCAGCTGTGAGGCTCCGGCAGGCTGGAAGTCGGGCTGCAGAAGTCGCTGGCGCAGCCGGGTCACTGAGAAGATGAAACTCATCTTCAAAAGGGCACATAATTAACTATTGTTTAGGAGAAATATTTCCTTACCCTCTGGCAAACTGATGGGTCTAGTGTAAAAATCTTCAGGCAGAGGCTCCACCTCATCAAGAGCCTGTGCAGGCTTAATGGTGATCTCCCTCTGGTCCTCCCCCTCTTTTAGACTGCCAAGTAACACATGTCCGGTCATCAATATTCCCTTATAATGAAGACCATTTCTTCCACTTAGTTATAATCACATACAATTATCTTAAGTGTCCATTATCCCTCATAATCTCATGTTTAAACACAGGACAAAAAAAATCACTAAAACGTATGTTCTATAATCAAATTCTTCCCAGTCACAGCATTGGTTCTTAGATTAGCTATATTACATCTGCAATTTCAAAAGAAAGCATTTAGCATCCCATTAGTCCTGATCTGCTTTATAACTGTCTACTAAGGAGGTGGGATTTTTTTAATGGCCATTAATTACACCCTGTCAATTTTTTTAATTTTTTTTTTTTTAATGTCGGCCATTTATTTATACTCATAGAACAGATGGGGGTCCTGGATGTAACGTGCAGAGGACAGCTGTTCTCAACAGTAATTGTGTAAGCACAAATGATGTAAGTCAGGTAAAGTGGCTCTATTAATTCACAAAAATTAAGCCCAGTGCAGCTGGGATAGGCCCCAGCACCCCCGAAGCGGTAGACCAGTGGTTCTCAAATGGGGGTACGCGTACCCCTGGGGGTACTTGAAGGTATGCCAAGGGGTACGTGAGATTTTTTTTAATATTCTAAAAATAGCAACAATTAAAAAATCCTTTATAAATATAAATAAAAACCTTTTTTTTTTCCAAATAGTTCAAGAATGACCACTACAAATGAGCAATATTTTGCACTGTTATACAATTTAATAAATCAGAAACTGATGACATAGTGCTGTATTTTACTTCTTTATCTCTTTTTTTCAACCAAAAATGCTTTGCTCTGATTAGGGGGTACTTGAATCAAAAAAAAAATTCACAGGGGGTACATCACTGAAAAAAGGTTGAGAACCACTGCGGTAGACAATGGATGGATGGATGGATGTGGATGGATGGAAAGCTAATGTATTTTACTGGCTCAAAATAAAAATTAGAACAATTAAAAACACACCATTGGCAAGCAAATGTTATCATTAGGGACATAACAATATGAACATTTCATTTTATTGTGAACAAAATTATCAAGGTTATCATTATCATGTTGTTGAATGTGCTCAAAAATAATTTAACACACACTATAATCTTTTAACAGACTGTTATTTACAAAATAATAATTACAATAAAAACAGACAACATATTGTATTTAATATTTCATTTGATACAAGTATAGATTGGGATATGTCATTTCTTAATGGGGAAAGAAGATAATGTGTCTTGTATTAATGTTAGCGCTTAAGATAGAAAGTGTAAAGGAATCAGTATTACTGGTCTGTGAGTTTATCAAAGTGTGGTTATTGATCACAGTTTCAGGATAATTCTAATTTGGAACAGCAATATTAATTGTAGGGAGTTTTACCACGGTTCATCATTGCATCCTTATTTATCATTAGTTAGCATACTTATTATACTTGTGTAATACATAATATGCATAGTTGGTTAGTGCTGTATTGAAAATCCGTTAAAGTCTGTGCACAGACAATGAAACAGAAGGTGGAGACATTTTCGAGAAGAAAAGGATTTAAAAAACAGATGCTATGGTTGCTAGGTTACTGTTCAAAAGTTAGAACGTTTTTTTCTCGGCCCCAGTCTGTGCCCCCTGTACTTGTGCAGTGACAATAAAAACCCTTGTGTGTAAAAAAAACATGCAACTTACGAAAGACCCGCCAGGGTTGAAATGGGTGCACCGGCCCTCTGCCGCTGCAGCCGTGTCCCAAGCCCGTACTTTTCCTGCACGACCAAGAAGAAAAAGGATCAGACATACGACTCCTGACATAAGCTGTCATCGATTAAAGAAGCAATATAGGGCATAAGTAGAAATAAGAAAAAAAAAAGCTTTGTGGTGAGAGACAATAAAACCTTTTGGCCATGATTAGGAGGAGAGAATGGACTAAAATTGTTGTATTGTGTTTGCATGTTTTTGTTGTAGCTGTTACAGGGGTCTTACTGTGATTTTTTTGTTCTACATTTAAAACACTTCCTTGTGGTCTACATAACATGTACCGTATTTTTCGGATTATAAGTCACAGTTTTTTTCATAGTTTGGCCGGGGGTGCGACTTATACTCAGAAGCGACTTATGTGTGCAATTATTAACACATTACCGTAAAATATCAAATAATATTATTTAGCTCATTCACCTAAGAGACTAGACGTATAAGATTTCATGGGATTTAGCGATTAGGAGTGACAGATTGTTTGGTAAACGTATAGCATGTTCTATATGTTATAGTTATTTGAATGACTCTTACCATAATATGTTACGTTAACATACCAGGCACGTTCTCAGTTGGTTATTTATGCCTCACATAACGTACACTTATTCAACCTGTTGTTCACTTTTATTTATTTATTTTACATTGCCTTTCAAATGTCTATTCTTGGTGTTGGGTTTTATCAAATAAATATCCCAAAAAAATGCCACTTATACTCCAGTGCGACTTATATATATGTTTTTTTCCTTCTTTATTATGCATTTTTGGCCGGTACGACTTATACTCCGAAAAATACGGTAATGGTGGTTCTTTGGTCAAAATGTTGAATAGATTGTTTTACAGACCATCTTCAAGCCGCTTCCTGTCCATCTCTTCATGATGTGGCGTTTTGTGAGAGGTGCTATTTACTTGCCTCCACTTTGACTGCCTCTTCTCGAAGTCAGCCATGTTGTAGTTTTTAGCTCTTCCATATGGAGTCTACTGACAGATATAACTTCGAACTACTTCGTATTAGAAAGGGCGACGGCGGGGGATGTACCGTAGTTTTCGGAGTATAAGTCCCTCCGGAGTATAAGTCGCACCGGCCGAAAATGCATAATAAAGAAGGAAAAAAAACATATAAGACGCACTGGAGTATAAGTCGCATTTTTGGGGGAAATTTATTTGATAAAACCCAACACCAAGAATAGACATTTGAAAGGCAATTTAAAATAAATAAAGAATAGTGAACAACAGGCTGAATAAGTGTACGTTATATGACGCATAAATAACCAACTGAGAACGTGCCTGGTATGTTAACGTAACATATTATGGTAAGAGTCATTCAAATAACTATAACATATAGAACATGCTATATGTTTACCAAACAATCTGTCACTTCTAATCGCTAAATCCCATGAAATCTTATACGTCTAGTCTCTTACGTGAATGAGCTAAATAATATTATTTGATATTTTACGGTAATGTGTTAATAATTTCACACATAAGTCCCTCCTGAGTATAAGTCACACCCCCGGCAAAACTATGAAAAAAAACTGTGACTTATAGTCCGAAAAATACGGTATGTGCATGTACAAGCCAGTCTGCCCCACAACACGAGGATAGAGAAAAAGAAGGAGCTTATTGACTACATCGTAGGACTACAATGGCAGACACGCGCAAAGCTCTTTGGGTAAATCTCTACTATATCTAAAGCTATCCGCTGATGTCACACTTGGTAAAAACTTCACAAATTGAGCAAATTCCAAACGGTTTATTTAAAGGAAGAATGAAGGAAGGCAAGGTTGTTTTATAAATATCTCCGCAATACCTCCATGGTTTGACTTCAACTTTCAACACAAGAACAGGTACCAATAGGTGAAAAAAGTTAAATTTGCATAATAGGGCCCCTTTAAAAAATCAATATGAATTACCATGATACATAAATATGCACTGGCTCTTTAAATAAATGTTCTGAAGACATAATACACTTTAGCAATAACGTCTCTCCTGCTAGCCTGTACAAAAAGCTCCATTGTGACTCTAAAGTCTCATGTAAGCAAAGAGACATTCATGTGATCTGTGAGCTCACACAGAGTAGCAATGAAGACAAGGAAGTTTAAAAAGTTGTTTTAAAAAAAAAAAAGACAAATACAACTCACCACCACATGAATAGTGTGTTGCTGTGAGGGGATCAAAAAGAAAATATCAGGGTGCATTAGCAAAGAAAAAGGGAGAGAGTAAAGGTGCGACTGTGACGTGATTAAGGAAACATTAGTGGCAGGTGACATGCAACACCGACATTTTCTTAATGGAAAAACACATACAGGTAAGCCTTAAATATTATTGTGAGGGATTAGATTGTTTTGCATTAAGAAACTGAAATATTAAATGGACTGATCTATATTTTATATAGTAGATTTTTAGGCCCAGTATATTATACTACTTGGCAATAACATTCTAAATAGCACATATGCACCAAATGTTCATCCTCAACACAAAAATAAACAAAATGCTTCACTTGCAAATTAAATCAATCTCTTTTGCAATGAAGTAAACATTACACTGAGGCTCAGATTTTACAAAAAGGCTTCATGTTTGACTCAGCACAATAGTAGCAGTGTACCGAGAAAGCCAAAGGCATGCCCTGTCGTCTCCTGGCCAGCTTCTTCCTGTCGCGCTCCTGCTTCTCTCTGTGAGCCAGCTGCTGGTAATACTCCATCAGTTTGTTAATCTGGGGGGAAAGTCACACCAGAGAGAGACGCTTGTTTTTAATGATGTCGGTAAGAAAATGACATGTGTTGACAACAGCTACTACAAGAATATACAATACAATAGCATGGATGTTGCCAAGTACGCGTCCTCCATCCCTGATGCATTGAAATCTGAAAAGATGCAGTAGAATTGCTTTTCAAGAATCCCAGGAACGCACCTCAATTTTCCCATAAAAAACTATACATTGTGAACAACAACTCGTGTTTAATATCCCGGTAACCAACGATAAATGAAAATTAACTCTATAGCTTTGGAGTCATCGATTAATTGTAATGTGTGTTGGTTTTCTTTATTTTTTGCTTTCAAACATGGTATAGGGGGTTCACTTTGAGCTTGCCTCTCAGCACCTGAGCGTGTTCGTTCAATTGCTTGTATTCAGTCACGTGACTTCATTCCGGAAGTGACAACCAGGGATGGTCAACCAAGCCAAGATGGCTGTTGTACAGCAAGCAGCACGCAATCTATCTGAGTAGAAAAGAGTCTTAAATCTTCCTGCAAAAAGCAGATACATGCAAACAATCTAACTATGAAATGGAATAGAGCCCTATACTTTATCAGAAAAAGACATATCGGACTTTTGTGCTCTACATGACAAAACATATCGAAACTTGTAAAAGCATAGAGGTCTACAACTTCTTTGTGTGTGGCTGGGTCAAGGAAATTAGTATCAAGAATCTCTCGGATAAATATGAAATGTTTTTGGTCGGGTAAAGTTGCATTTATTATTTAACTTCGGGTCTAAGCTGCCACATTTGTTGCTGTTGCACGCGCCATTTACAAGTAGCGTGGTTTTCCCCGACTTTATCCAAATATGACTATACATGTCAACATTGTCTATGTGCTGAAAGCTTCATGTATCATTGCTGCCTTTTGTAAAAACTTAACTCTTTTAGGTTTTGCTCACATTTGCTTTCTTTTACTTTGAGTCAGCGAATCTGTGCTTTTGAAAACACTCGTAGTGTTTAAGAAATACAAATAAATGGGAAATAATAAATGTTGAAAGTGTATTAAACACATGGCACACTGACAAAGCTTAACCTATTGGTACTATAACAATCTACAAGGTTAATGTAGGTTGCTTCTCTTTCTCCCCCTCCATTTTTCTGTATTCTTTCGTATCTCAAGTTATCATTACGTATATGTATTGTTGCATTTGAACAACTGTATTGTTGATAATAAAGGTAAAGTATTGGTAGTGTTCTTTATCAATAGCGCTATTTCTATTGGTATTTGTATTGATCCATTTGTAGTGTAATAATGCTCATTGTCATTTCTGTATTATTTTTTATTTTTCGCTAACTGCTTATTTGCTATTACTTTTACCATCATATGTGTACATGTCGTATTTGCTGATGTTGCTCTATTGTTGTTGTTGTTGTTGTTGTTGTTTGCTGTTGTTGTTTTTGTCTCTCTGTCTAATCGCCCTCTTGTCCCCACAATTTCCCCCTCTGTCTTCTTTTTTTTCTCTTTCTATCCCCTCCTGCTCCGGCCCGGCTGCACTAAATGATAATATAAATACATTTAATAAAGTCAAATACAAATAAGGCAACAAGAGAAGTATCCTACACTTCTCTTGTAAAGTAAATCTGAACAGCCGACATGGGCATCTACATCAACTATAGGATTTGCCTGAGAAGCTGGACAGGACACAAAAAAAAAAAAAAGAAAAAAAAGAAAAAAAGAAAGTGTATTAAACAAACCTTTAAACGGAGTGATCACCGCAAACTAATGCATTCTTTGACTCTGCTCGCTTGGACTGGAGTGTGAGCTGCTTTTCTCGTCGTCATTTCGTAAAATCTTGCACTCTTCCATCCTTTTTGATTACCTCTCGGGAAACTATGAATAAACATTTATCCTTTTCGCAATTTGAACAATTCGTACAGCCGAAAACAACACAAGCATACTACTTTTTTTTTTTTTTTTTTTTAGAATTTTGATTGTTGTGGCAGAAGTTTGGAATTGAATTTTTATGCTTCATTTTAAAAATCTTTTAACACGAAGCAGTTTTATGTTTTGTTTAACATACGTTAATTAGATTTACGCTTGTGTTACTGCATTTAATAATAGCGATAGTTTGATTAATTTGATTCCTTTTGGGAAAATGTGTTTCTAAGTACAAACTGGATGTTGATCAGTATCCCTGAACTGATTGTGTGTCCAACCTCAAAGGTTCCGGTATAATATAAAGACACTTTGAGCCATTGAGATGTTGTGGGCTGTATTCAATCAGAGACATCTATTCACAACTAAACATGTGATCAACCCAATGGAATTTAAATGACTGCAAGGGAAAAAAACTCACCCGCTGAGTATGACAGTTTTCAGGCTCCTGCCACCCACCACTGGCTGCGGAGAACAAAATTGAAATTTGAATGCATACAGCATTGGATATTTTTTTATCTTTATGAAAGACATCTTTAAATATAGGCACAATTTGCTGCCAAATTCACATTGTATTCAGTCACGTGACTTTTTCTGACACCGGTGAATGAAGTAGTGGTCATCTAAACCAACATGGCAAGTGTGTGTGTGTGTGTGTGTGTGAACTATTTGAGTACGCCTAAACCTTACCGCTAAAAGTACGGTAGATACGGGCAAAAAAATCTGAATATGCAATGGAATCGATCCCTATACTTGATCAAAAATAAGTTTGTTGAGTGATCTCAAGTATTATTCGTTGGTATGGAGGTTAGGTTGTGTCTTTATTACGAAATCTTTTTGTTTGACACTGAATTTATGTAGGCCCTGCAATGAGGTGGTGACTTGTCCAGGGTGTACCCCGCCTTCCGCCCGATTGTAGCAGAGATAGGCTCCAGCGCCCCCCGCGACCCCGAAGGGATTAAGCGGTAGAAAATGGATGGATGGATGGATGAATTTATGTAATTGAATTTTTTGCTTTTGAATTTTGTGAACAGAATTTTTTTTACATGAAATTATGCTGACAATTTCATTGAAAAAAAAATTGTTGTTTTAAAATTAAATTCAAGGTATAATCAATCAGTGTAAAAAAATTCAGTGTCGAAAGATTTGCTGCTTCAAAAAGCAAGACTCCATCCATCCATCCATTTTCTACCGCTTGTCCCTTTCGGGGTCGCGCTGGGTGCTGGAGCCTATCTCAGCTGCACTTGGGCGGAAGGCGGGGTACACCCTGGACAAGTCGCCACCTCATCACAGGGCCAACACAGATAGACAGACAACATTCACACTCACATTCACATTCACACACTAGGGCCAATTTAGTGTTGCCAATCAACCTATCCCCAGGTGCATGTCTTTGGAAGTGGGAGGAAGCCGGAGTACCCGGAGGGAACCCACGCAGTCACGGGGAGAACATGCAAACTCCACACAGAAAGATCCCGAGCCCGGGATTGAACTCAGGACTACTCAGGACCTTCGTATTGTGAGGCACATGCACTAACTCACTTCCGGTAAATTAGGACTGAAGCAATCTATCCTGTCTCAAAACCAGCCAATGAGGTGTCAAGTTTTAAGTCACATGACACAGGTCTTGCAAAACAGCATAAAAAAGCAGTTTACTGGGCTACCTGGACATTATACAACATAATTAACATTTCAATGCGGCCCGCTAGATCTTTTTTTAAACTATAGAAATGATTCCAATGGTTAGAATTTGCACTTTTGAGTGACATACGAAGCTCTGCTTCATGCAGACGAGGCACGAACAGAGTGGGGCAGAGTGGGCGGGGCTTTTTTACTGAGCAGCGAGTGTCAGACGGAGGCAGAGTTCTACAGCAAAGTTCCGCACAACAGTGATATTATATCGAAGACGTGGATGTTTTTTACCCTTGGCGTTCATGTTTCGCCGTGTTTGTTGCATCTTTGTTGCTCTTGCTCGATTATAAAAGGTGGTCTGCAGTAGAGGAGCAACATTTATATATTCTCAATATTCAGTGTTTTATTGCTCATAGTTAATATTGTAAATCCCGCATTATGTATTTTCATGTACATTCTGAGTGTCTTTTCAGTGTACAACTAAAAAGACCCTCTCAAAAACGGAATTAACTTTAGTTTTTTTTTACTGAATTATATGACAGTTAAAATGCCTAAACTGTGAAAAAACAATGTTGCTCTACATCAGGGATGTCAAACTCATTTTCATTGAGGGCCACATCGCAGTTATGGCTGCCATCAGAGGGCCGATTGTAACAGCAAATAATGTATGAATTTGCCTCTGGATTTCATTATTAATTATATAAATTGTTTTAAGTAAACTGTCGATTTTACAGTAAAAACTTTACATTTACAAAATGTTACTGTAAAATATTGCGTTTTTATTTTTTACAACATTTTACGGTAAATGAAAAAACAGTACCACTGTTTTTTGGGGGGGTTTTACGGAAAAAGCTGGCAGCTTAGTTGCCAGAATTTTTGTGTTAAATTTACATAGGTTTTTACAACATTATATATTGTTAATGGAAAAACAGTATAAGTTATTTTTTTATTCTGGCAACTTAGCTGCCAGTTTTTCTACCATAAAAACGAATGTACCGTCTTTCCATTTACAGTAATACACCTTTAAAAACAACAACCGTAGATTTTACAGTCAAAAACTGGCAGCGCAGTCAACAGAATTCTAATGCAAAAAACAGTAGTAGTTTTTTTCAATTTACAGTAATATGCTGTAAAGAACAACGTAAAATGTATTGTCATTTTTATTAATTTGATAGGTAGTTTGCTGTAAAGTTAAGTATTTTTACTTAGACAAAAACATGTTTGGAAAGTATGATAATATACTGTAATATTTGTTGCAATATTGGATACAATTCAAGTTTAAAATGTATGCAATTTCAAGCAGTACATATATTTTTTCTGTCAAAATGAAAAAAATCTAGTGAGAAAATATTAAGTATTTTATTGACACGTATAATTTCCAGGTGGTACAGAAGGTATGGTATTTTTTTTTTGTTATTTTTTTTTTTTTTTGTCATAAAAACATACAATCATGTGTGCTTACGGACTGTATCCCTGCAGACTGTATTGATCTATATTGATATATAATGTAGGAACCAGAAATATTAATAACAGAAAGAAAAAACCCTTTTGTGCGAATGAATGTGAATGAGTGTAAATGGGGGAGGAAGGTTTTTTGGGTTGGTGCACTAATTGTAAGTGCATCTTGTGTTTTTTATGTTGATTTAATACATTTAAAAAAATAAAAAATATATATATATATATTTTTTTTCTTGTGCGGCACGGTACCAATTGATCCACGGACCGGTACCGGGCCCGGTGGTTGGGGACGACTGCTCTACATGATTTAAAAAAAAAAAAAAAAAAATTATTTTTATGGATTCCATTAATTTCTGTTTTTTTGATTATTAGTCGTGAATTGGAAACAGTTGCAGTGGGTACAACAAGAGGGCAATAATGGAAGCTTTGACAATGTACAGTCTTTTGCACTTCTTGATTTCCTCTCAAGGAACTCCGAAAAACTTGCATCCTTTTCGTGATTTAAACGGGGCCCAACAGCCTAAAACAACGCAAGCATAGGGAATTTTTCTTTGAGAAAGCCAAAATACAGCCCAAACCAATTTGACAACAGCCTAACCACCGCTTCGAGTCTCAAATATTTAATGAGCCGGACGTCACGTCAGGTGACTACAACCTGCAGTACCCACCCACTGATTTGTCAGCCATTCCCACATCCCGGGAGGTCCACCGGCAGAAGCCACAAGCCAGGTAGTAGGCCTTCTTCATTGCAGTCTTAGTAGGATCATCAGGCAAAGGAGCGGGGATGTTTGTTGCCCGAGTAGACAGGGTGTGCATGCAACAAGGGCAGTCAAAACAGTTGGCACACCTACAAAAACATCATTGGAAACAAATTTATACATCAAAAAAGCGGACCACTTGCAAGTGAAAATAGACTTTTCCGCAAACTACATTATGTTAACCTCACCTGTTCTTTTTCAGTTTAGCTTCTGCAGATGGCATGTTTTCCAAGCAGCTCGGGCAGTAATGAGAGTCCACCTGGGTTTAGTGAAAGGGGAGGGTGGTAAATTCAGATATTATTCATCTCAGGAAGATAATTGAGGAGGAAATTAAAGGGGAACATTATCACCAGACCCATGTAAGCGTCAATATATACCTTGATGTTGCAGAAAAAAGACCATATATTTTTTTAACCGATTTCCGAACACTAAATGGGTGAATTTTGGCGAATTAAACGCCTTTCTAATATTCGCTCTCGGAGCAATGACGTCACAATGTGACGTCGCATCGGGAAGCAATCCGCCATTTTCTCAAACACAGAGTCAAATCAGCTCTGTTATTTTCCGTTTTTTCGACTGTTTTCCGTACCTTGGAGACATCATGCCTCGTCGGTGTGTTGTCGGAGGGTGTAACAACACGAACAGGGACGGATTCAAGTTGCACCAGTGGCCCAAAGATGCGAAAGTGGCAAGAAATTGGACGTTTGTTCCGTACACTTTACCGACGAAAGCTATGCTACGACAGAGATGGCAAGAATGTGTGGATACCCTGCGACACTCAAAGCAGATGCATTTCCAACGATAAAGTCAAAGAAATCTGCCGCCAGACCCCCATTGAATCTGCCGGAGTGTGTGAGCAATTTAGGGACAAAGGACCTCGGTAGCACGGCAAGCAATGGCGGCAGTTTGTTCCCGCAGACGAGCGAGCTAAACCCCCCTGGATGTCTTGGCTCACACCGTCCCGAAGATGATCAAGAGAAGAATATCGACCCTAGCTTCCCTGGCCTGCTGACATGAGGGTATGTCTACAGAATATATTAATTGATGAAAATTGGGCTGTCTGCACTCTCAAAGTGCATGTTGTTGCCAAATGTATTTCATATGCTGTAAACCTAGTTCATAGTTGTTAGTTTCCTGTAATGCCAAACAAACACATACCAATCGTTGGTTAGAAGGCGATCGCCGAATTCGTCCTCGCTTTCTCCCGTGTCGCTGGCTGTCGTGTCGTTTGTCGATTTCGCTTGCATACGGTTCAAACCGATATGGCTCAATAGCTTCAGTTTCTTCTTCAATTTCGTTTTCGCTACCTGCCTCTACACTACAACCATCCGTTTCAATACATTTGTAATCTGTTGAATCGCTTAAGCCGCTGAAATCCGAGTCTGAATCCGAGCTAATGTCGCTATAGCTTGCTGTTCTTTCCGCCATGTTTGTTTGTGTTGGCTTCACTATGTGACGTCACAGGAAAATGGACGGGTGGTTAAAATCAGGCAATTTGAAGCTTTTTTTAGGGATATTGAGTGATGGGTAAAATTTTGAAAAAAACTTCGAAAAATATAATAAGCCACTGGGAACTGATTTTTAATGGTTTTAACAATTCTGAAATTGTAATAATGTTTCCCTTTAAACAATCCTGGAAATAAAATGCCTACTTAGTACTAATGGAAGAAGTGTCAGAGGAGCTTGCATAGCTAACTAACATGCCGATTTCTAAAGGCCACGGCCCCCTGACACCCCTTCTCAACTGTCAAGGCTTGGTTAGCCCAGAATTTTTTAATAATGAATGAGGGAAAAACGGAAATTTCAGTTTTTGGTCCGGCCCTCACTGTCTTGACCATTGCAAAATTATGTGCGTCCCAAAGTCACCAGCCTTGGCGTCACTATAGACAGCGATTTTAAACTTGACAAACAAGTCAATGGCGTTTTAAAATCGTGTTTTTATCATCTTCGTCTTTTAGCAAAGGTAACACCGTTTTTATCTTTTAACCTTTTTGAACAAGTCGTGCATGCTTTTATTTCAAGTCGCCTGGACTACTGCAATGCACTTTATGCTGGCATTAGCCAAAAAGCTCTCTCCCGGTTGCAGTTAGTCCAGAACGCGGCAGCACGACTTTTAACAGGGGCCAGGAAACGCCAGCATATAACCCCAATATTTCAGAGTTTGCACTGGCTCTCTGTTCATTTTAGAATTGATTTTAAAGCTTTACATGGACTGGCACCTCAGTATATCTCGGACCTCATCCAAATTTACACTCCTGCGCGTGCTCTGAGGTCAGAGAGCCAGCTCCAGCTCGTGGTGCCCAAGACCAGACTTAAATCCAGGGGAGACAGGGCCTTCTCTGTGGTCGGCCCTAAGCTCTGGAACACTCTGCCCCTCCATGTTCGAACTGCTCCCACAGTGGAGTGTTTTAAGTCTCTTCTTAAGACCCACTTTTATTCTTTGGCTTTTAACACTATGTGAGTTGTTTGGTCCTCTGTTGTCCTCTGTGTTTTTTTTTAAATGTTGATTTCTATTTACTGTTTTAATTGGTTTTACCCTTTGAAATCGTTTTTAATCATCCATCCATCCATCCATTTTCTACCGCTTATTCCCTTCAGGGTCGCGGGGGGCGCTGGAGCCTATCTCAGCTACAATCGGGCGGAAGGCGGAGTACACCCTGGACAAGTCGCCAACTCATCGCAGGGCCAACACAGATAGACAGACAACATTCACACTCACATTCACACACTATCATATTTATTTTTATATTGGTTTTATATTGGTTTTATTTTTTTATTTTTTTTGTTTTTATTCAGTTATTGGTGGAGCTAAGGATAATATTTGAATATTGTTTTTAATACTGTTGTGCAGCACTTTGGAAGCATTTTTGTTGTTTATATGTGCTATATAAATAAAGTGGATTGGACTGGATTGGATAACATAACTCACAGAGGAGGATACAAATGAAGTGGACACACAGTCACATATTTGACATATTATTAGAATTTCTTAACACGACAAATATCAAGCCAATGATGGAATTACATGTTGGACGCTGATTTCAGCCCATTTGGGTGTGGTGTTCGTAACTGTGAGCTGAATTAGCAAGCTTCTTTAACAACGACCACCACATATGGCTGATAAAATACTCTCTTTCCACCGGAACAAAATTATTATTTTATAATTACTGTGGTAAGAAAGGGTTTGTCAATGTTTACTACATCTGGCTAGTGCTATGCTAGTTAGCTTATAAGAGAACTAACATAAACGGAAGTCAATGCACGCTCAGCAACCAATCAAATGAAACGAAGCGTTGACTGACAGGTTGCACAGCCAATGGATGCACGAGAAAGCCGCCTTGGGACCCGCCTACATGTCAACGCCGCTAGCACTGCGGCTAACAAAACGTACAAGCTCGCACGTCACAGCAATGAATAAAAAAACAGGATAAAAACGTACCTCGTGAGACACACATTCTAGGGATCGTAGTTCGCTGCAGTAACGGCAAAAATAAAGCTGGGAAATAGGAGCTCTGATCCGCTTTTCTCCACGAACCAGATAGACGACTCTATCCGGCTGGAGAAGGGAGGCCATCTCTGCCAGTATGCCAGATTTGCACCACAGTGACGGGTCGGCTGTGCTGCTTGCTTGTTACCGACTCGAAGCTTGAAATGTCGGCCTCTTGTGGTCATCACTGGAACTGTCTCCAGGAAAAAAAAACAAGAATGAATGGAAGCCACATAAAATATATATATATATTTTTTCTTTTAAATCACGTAGTGCAAAGGCATTGTTTGTTCACAGTTTAGGCTTGTTTTGATTGATTGAAACGTTTATTAGTAGATTGCACAGTTCAGTACATATTCCGTACAATTGACCACTAAATGGTAACCCCCGAATAAGTTTTTCAACTTGTTTAAGTCGGGGTCCACGTAAATCAATTCATGGTACAAATATATACTATCATCATAATACAGTCATCGCACAAGTTACTCATCAGAGTATATACATTGAATTATTTACATTATTTACAATCCGGAGGGTGGGATGAGGAGGGTTTGGTTGATATCAGCACTTTAGCCATCAACAATTGCATCATCAGAGAAATAGACATTGAAACAGTGTAGGTCTGACTTGGTAGGAAATGTACAGCGAGCAGAGAACATAGTGAGTTCGGATAGCATGAGAACAAGTATATACATTAGAAATACATTTGATTATTTACATTTGGCTATTTACAATCCGGGGAGGTGGGATGGGGAGGGTGTTAGTCAAGGGTTGAAGTTGCCTGGAGGTGTTGTTTTAGTGCGGTTTTGAAGGAGGATAGAGAGGCCCTTTCTTTTAAACTTGTTGGGAGTGCATTCCATATTGCTGTGGCATAGAAGGAGAATGAGTTAAAGGGGAACATTATCACAATTTCAGAATGGTTAAACCCATTAAAAATAAGTTCCCAGTGGCTTATTTTATTTTTCGAAGTTTTTTTCAAAATTTTACCCATCACGCAATACCCCTAAAAAAAAAACTTCAAAGGGCCTGATTTTAACCATCGTTATATACACCCGTCCATTTTCCTGTGACGTCACATAGTGAAGCCAACACAAACAAACATGGCGCATAGAACAGCAAGATATAGCGACATTTGCTCGGATTCAGACTCGGATTTCAGCGGCTTAAGCGATTCAACAGATTACGAATGTATTGAAACGGATGGTTGTAGTGTGGAGGCAGGTAGAGAAAACGAAATTGAAGAAGAAACTGAAGCTATTGAGCCATATCGGTTTGAACCGTATGCAAGCGAAACCGACGAAAACGACACGACAGCCAGCGACACGGGAGAAAGCGAGGACGAATTCGGCGATCGCCTTCTAACCAACGATTGGTATGTGTTTGTTTGGCATTAAAGGAAACTAACAACCATGAACTAGGTTTACAGCATATGAAATACATTTGGCAACAACATGCACTTTGAGAGTGCAGACAGCCCAATTTTCATCAATTAATATATTCTGTAGACATACCCTCATTCGCTCTCTTTTCCTGAAAGCTGATCTGTCCAGTTTTGGAGTTGATGTCAGCAGGCCAGGGAAGCTAGGGTCGATATTCTTCTCTTGATCATCTTCGGTGGCATAAGGGACGGTGTGAGCCAAGACATCCAGGGGGTTTAGCTCGATCGTCTGCGGGAACAAACTGCCGCCATTGCTTGCCGTGCTACCAAGGTCTTTTGTCCCTGAATTGCTCACACACTCCAGCAGATTCAATGGGGGTCTGGCGGCAGATTTCTTTGACTTTATCGTTGGAAATGCATCTGCTTTGAGTGTCGCAGGATATCCACACATTCTTGCCATCTCTGTCGTAGCATAGCTTTCGTCGGTAAAGTGTGCGGAACAGACGTCCAATTTCTTGCCACTTTCGCATCTTTGGGCCACTGGTGCAACTTGAATCCGTCCCTGTTCGTGTTGTTACACCCTCCGACAACACACCGACGAGGCATGATGTCTCCAAGGTACGGAAAACAGTCGAAAAAATGGAAAATAACAGAGCTGATTTGACTCGGTGTTTGAGAAAATGGCGGATTGCTTCCCGATGTGACGTCACGTTGTGACGTCATCGCTCCGAGAGCGAATAATAGAAAGGCGTTTAATTCGGCAAAATTCACCCATTTAGAGTTCGGAAATCGGTTAAAAAAATGTTATGGTCTTTTTTCTGCAACATCAAGGTATATATTGACGCTTACATAGGTCTGGTGATAATGTTCCCCTTTAAGACCTTTGTTAGATCGGAATCTGGGTTTAACGTGATTTGTGGAGCTCCCCCTGGTGTTGTGGTTATGGCGGTCATTTACGTTCTGGAAGTAGTTTGACATGTACTTCGGTATCAGGGAGGTGTAGCGGATTTTATAGACTAGGCTCAGTGCAAGTTGTTTTACTCTGTCCTCCATCCTGAGCCAGCCCACTTTGGAGAAGTGGGTTAAAAAAAACACAAACAAACAGGCTTTAACGTTGCGCAAAGTGTACCTAATCTGCCCTGTGAGTGTAAAATCTACCAAAAACAAATAATATTGATGTAGTGTATAGCTAATCATCTGTCACACCACCTTGCACAGCTGTTATGACAATGACGTCACTGTCCGGTGTCACCATGCCAACCATCTGTTGCGTCCCTCCTCCCTCCCCCGCCTTTCAGCAGGACTCTTCCATTCCAGAGGGAGTTGAGGGCATTTAATCCACTGGCAGTGTGGAGAAGGGAGGACGTCATGTGCACCTCATCGCTGATAGCGCTGCTTCTGCTCGGCTCCCTGCGGCCCTGCACCGCCGATAGAGCCTCGCTCACTCAGGTACTGTGCCAATATTATGAGGGCAAACTTATCTGTGAAGCTTTCTTGCATGTTCTAATGAATCACTGTAGTAGGCATGTTTTCCCACCATTGCTCAGTCTTTTGCTTTCATAAACAAGATAGTGGTCAGTGGAGTCTGGCTCTTCTTTAATAATAATTTGCAGGGGGAAAAAAAAGGTAGTTTCCTTTCCTGTCATATTTAAAAGCTGATATTTACATACTGGGGTCAGTGATTTAAACATGTGTCATGTAAAATAAGTAATCACATATAATGTACTCACCCCTTTTTTTAAAAGTGCCAGTTAGTGAAATGGCGATCACCTGAGTGAAGTTCCCCTAATACAGAGGTGTCAAAGTCGTTTTCACTAAGGGCCACGTCCGCAGTTATGTTTGGCCCCAGAGGGCCGCTTTTAACAGTGAGCACTATTATTACACCATTTTTAATGCATTTTAGTAGTAGGTTTTTTTTTAACTAAAATGTAAAAAAAATATGGTAAATTGCAATAATTTTCACCCTAAACTGTATATTTCTGTAAAGAGCCGAGTATGTCGTTGTGGCTTGTGCAGCCCTTTGAGACACTTGTGATTTAGGGCTATATAAAAAACTTTGATTGATTGATTGATGATTGATGATTGATGATTGAGTAAATGGACAAACAGTACTATTGTTTTTATGGTAAAAAAAAAAAAAAAAAAAAAAAAAAAAGTCAGCTCAGTTGCCAAAATGTTCCTATAAAATGTACTTCTTTTTTTTACCGTAAATAAAAAACCTGTATTTTTACAGTAAAATGTTGTCACCTGGGCTTTGATTGATTGATTAAAACTTTTATTAGTAGATTGCACAGTACAGTACATATTCCGTATAATTGACCACTAAATGGTAACACCAGAATAAGTTTTTCGACTTGTTTAAGTCGGGGTCCACGCTAATCAATTCATGGTACAAATATATACTATCATCATAATACAGTCATCACACAAGTTAATCATCAGAGTATATACATTGAATTATTTACATTCTTTACATTCTTTACAAAAATGGCTGGCAATTTGTTTGTTTGTTTTTTTAACCGTAAATCAACAACTGTAGATTTTTCGGTGTGTTACTGTAAATGCCAAAGCGGCACCTTTGTTTATTACAGTAAAAAAAAAAGTACTGTTTTTTTTCATTTAGAGAAAAATGCTGTAAAAACCACAGTAAACTTTACAATTTTATCATTGAATCTATTGCTACTTTTACATTGCACAATTTGATGGATAACTTGCTTTGAAATCATTATTCGTAGTATTTATTTCTATTTTTTAAAAATGGTTTGAATGTTTGATAATGTATTTTTGCATAATTAGACTATTTAAGTTAACAAAATTTGCGATTGCATGGAGTACAGGTTTTTTTTTTCTGCCAAAATAGAAAGAAAAAATACATTTAGTGATTTAGTGAACACTATTATTACACCATTTTTAATGCATTTTAGTAGTAGGTTTTTTTTTTAACTAAAATGTAAAAAAAAAAAAAAGGTAAATTGCAATATATTCACCCTAAAATGTTGTGTATATTACTGTAAATAAAGAGCCGAGGATGTCGTTGTGGCTTGTGCAGCCCTTTGAGACATTTGTGATTTAGGGCTATATAAATAAACTTTGATTGATTGATGATTGATGATTGATGATTGAGTAAATGGAAAAACATTAGTCAGCTCAGTTGCCAGAATTTTAATGTAAAATGTACATTTGTTTTGTTACTGTAAAACATTTTTTTTGCATTTTTACAGTAAAATTTTGTCACCTGATCTGCCAATTTGTTATGTTTTTTTTAACCGTAAATCAACAACTGTAGATTTTTTTGGTGTGTTACTGTAAATGCCAAAACGGCACCTTTGTTTATTACAGTAAAAAAAAAGTACTGTTTTTTTTCATTTAGAGAAAAATGCTGTAAAAACCACAGTAAACTTTACAATTTTATCATTGAATCTATTGCTACTTTTACATTGCACAATTTGATGGATAACTTGCTTTGAAATCATTATTCGTAGTATTTATTTCTATTTTAAAAAAATGGCTTGAATTTTTGATCATGTATTTTTGCATAATTAGACTATTTAAGTTAACAAAATTTGCGATTGCATGGAGTACAGGTTTTTTTTTTCTGCCAAAATAGAAAGAAAAAATACATTTAGTGATTTAGTGAACACTATTATTACATCATTTTTAATGCATTTTAGTAGTAGGTTTTTTTTTTAACTAAAATGTAAAAAAAAAATATGGTAAATTGCAATAATTTCACCCTAAAATGTTGTGTATATTACTGTAAATAAAGAGCCGAGGATGTCGTTGTGGCTTGTGCAGCCCTTTGAGACACTTGTGATTTAGGGCTGTATAAATAAACTTTGATTGATTGATGATTGATGATTGAGTAAATGGAAAAACAGTACTGCTGTTTTTATGGTAAAAAAAAAAAAAAAAAAAAGTCAGCTCAGTTGCCAGAATTTTACTGTAAAATGTACATTTGTTTTGTTACTGTAAAACATTTTTTTTGCATTTTTACAGTAAAATTTTGTCACCTGATCTGCCAATTTGTTATGTTTTTTTAACCGTAAATCAACAACTGTAGATTTTTCGGTGTGTTACTGTAAATGCCAAAACGGCACCTTTGTTTATTACAGTAAAAAAAAAAGTACTGTTTTTTTTCATTTAGAGAAAAATGCTGTAAAAATCACAGTCTATTTCACAATTTTACCATTGAATCTATTGCTACTTTTACATTGCACAATTTGATGGATAACTTGCTTTGAAATCATTATTCGTAGTATTTATTTGTATTTTTTTTAAAATGGCTTGAATGTTTGATAATGTATTTTTGCATAATTAGACTATTTAAGTTAACAAAATTTGCGATTGCATGGAGTACAGGTTTTTTTTTTCTGCCAAAATAGAAAGAAAAAATACATTTAGTGATTTAGTGAACACTATTATTACACCATTTTTAATGCATTTTAGTAGTAGGTTTTTTTTTAACTAAAATGTAAAAAAAAAAAAAAAGGTAAATTGCAATATATTCACCCTAAAATGTTGTGTATATTACTGTAAATAAAGAGCCGAGGATGTCGTTGTGGCTTGTGCAGCCCTTTGAGACATTTGTGATTTAGGGCTATATAAATAAACTTTGATTGATTGATGATTGATGATTGAGTAAATGGAAAAACATTACTGCTGTTTTTATGGTAAAAAAAAATAATAAAATAAATAAAAAAATAAGTCAGCTCAGTTGCCAGAATTTTAATGTAAAATGTACATTTGTTTTGTTACTGTAAAACATTTTTTTTGCATTTTTACAGTAAAATTTTGTCACCTGATCTGCCAATTTGTTATGTTTTTTTTAACCGTAAATCAACAACTGTAGATTTTTCGGTGTGTTACTGTAAATGCCAAAACAGCACCTTTGTTTATTACAGTAAAAAAAAAAGTACTGTTTTTTTCATTTATGGAAAAATGCTGTAAAAATCACAGTCTATTTCACAATTTTACCATTGAATCTATTGCTACTTTTACATTGCACAATTTGATGGATAACTTGCTTTGAAATCATTATTCGTAGTATTTATTTCTATTTTTAAAAAAATGGCTTGAATTTTTGATAATGTATTTTTGCATAATTAGACTATTTAAGTTAACAAAATTTGCGATTGCATGGAGTACAGGTTTTTTTTTTCTGCCAAAATAGAAAGAAAAAATACATTTAGTGATTGATTGATTGAGACTTTTATTAGTAGATTGCACTGTACAGTACATATTCCGTACAATTTACCACTAAATGGTAACACCCAAATAAGTTTTTCAACTTGTTTAAGTCGGGGTCCACGTTAATCAAATAGACAAGTTACAATACTTTATTGATACATATTATTTCCAGGATTCTGAGGGCCAAATAAAATGAAGTGGAGGGCCACATCTGGGTTTGACACCTGTGCTCTAATATGTATACAGGTTGCACAATAATAGACTGGAAAAATATGAGCATAATTCACTTTAAGTATAAAAAAAACCCATATTGAATTATTCTTAATTATACAAAAATAATACTGACTCAACGACAAAAATATGTTTAAAGTAATGCCAACATCTAGTGAAATTAAGTTAAAAGCAATTCTATTTTTTTCTTCTGCCTAAGGAAACTTGTTTTACTTTCACATAACATTTGAATAGTTCCACTTCTTCGACTTGCAGCCTAACTAAATGCACATAATTTACATTGAAGCAATTTTTAATCTCATCTATGCGAGAAACATCTCAATTTGCCCTGGAAAGAACTTTCCTAATTCAGTACCAGATTGACCTTGACTCAAGTGGCACTCTCGCTCACAGTTGAATTAATGACAAAACAGCAGTAAATTAAACAGACATGTGATGAATAGTACAACCTTGACTGCAAATTAAGATAAAACAGGTCCATATTTTTACAGCTCTCAACAATATCAACGGCATTCAATTGTATCAAGTTACTGCAAATTTACATTTGTTTTAGGGCCGAAAATCTGAAAGACATATTAAGGAAATTATTCCAAAACATGATTGAGGATTGCCGCATTGCTGGTAGTAAGTCGGACACGTTTCCAGTGAGGGTTGGACTCCGCCAAGGCTGCCCTTTGTCACCGATTCTGTTCATAACTTTTATGGACAGAATTTCTAGGCGCAGTCAAGGCGTTGAGGGGATCTGGTTTGGTGGCTGCAGGATTAGGTCTCTGCTTTTTGCAGATGATGTGGTCCTGATGGCTTCATCTGGCCAGGATCTTCAGCTCTCACTGGATCGGTTCGCAGCTGAGTGTGAAGCGACTGGGATGAGAATCAGCACCTCCAAGTCCGAGTCCATGGTTCTCGCCCGGAAAAGGGTGGAGTGCCATCTCCGGGTTGGGGAGGAGATCTTGCCCCAAGTGGAGGAGTTCAAGTACCTCGGAGTCTTGTTCACGAGTGAGGGAAGAGTGAATCGTGAGATCGACAGGCGGATCGGTGCGGCGTCTTCAGTAATGCGGACGCTGTATCGGTCCGTTGTGGTGAAGAAGGAGCTGAGCCGGAAGGCAAAGCTCTCAATTTACCGGTCGATCTACGTTCCCATCCTCACCTATGGTCATGAGCTTTGGGTTATGACCGAAAGGACAAGATCACGGGTACAAGCGGCCGAAATGAGTTTCCTCCGCCGGGTGGCGGGGCTCTCCCTTAGAGATAGGGTGAGAAGCTCTGCCATCCGGGAGGAGCTCAAAGTAAAGCCGCTGCTCCTCCACATCGAGAGGAGCCAGATGAGGTGGTTCGGGCATCTGGTCAGGATGCCACCCGAACGCCTCCCTACGGAGGTGTTTAGGGCACGTCCGACCGGTACAAGGCCGCGAGGAAGACCCAGGACACGTTGGGAAGACTATGTCTCCCGGCTGGCCTGGGAACGCCTCGGGGTCCCACAGGAAGAGCTGGACGAAGTGGCTGGGGAGAGGGAAGTCTGGGCTTCCCTGCTTAGGCTGCTGCCCCCGCGACCCGACCTCGGATAAGCGGAAGAAGATGGATGGATGGATGATTGAGGATTATAAAACACAATTTAATGTATATATAAAGTAATTCAGCAATTGAAATGCTTTGCATTAAATATAAAAAGTCATTGCTCCCAACTCTAGGTTGGTTTTGAGCGAGCTCGCCGAAAGAAAACAGGTCGAGGAACAGACGAGTAGTGTTTGCATGCTTTGTTGACACCCACTGTCTATTGGTTAGTAGCCTGCATCACCACAGGCATTGGAAAAAAAGAGAGATTGAAATGTTAGGCAGTGGGTTTGTTGCTATGGCTAAATCAAGCACATACTTTGATCAGACAATAACAAGTGGGAGTATATAATCTTCACTGGACAAAGAGTAACAATCCAATCCAATCCAATCCACTTTATTTATATAGCACATTTAAACCATACCATACCATACCATACCAACTTTATTTATAAAGCCCTTTAAAGACAAGCACAGTTGAAAAACAAAGGGCTGTACACCACAAAGAAATGGAGGCATAGGACAGACTAAAAAATAACATTTAAAACAGAAATAAAAATACACATTTAAAAAGCAAATATAAATTACCCTAAGAACAGTTTGTTAGATAAAAACAGTTTAAAAGTTAAAAACAGTTCAAAAAGTTAAAAGATAAAAAACAACAAAAATGTTTCCAAAGTGCTGCACAACAATATTAAAACCAATATTCAAATATTATCCTTAGCTCCACCAATGACTGAATAAAAACAAAAAATAAATAAATACAAAAACAATATAAAAATAAATATAATTAAAAAAAACGATTTCAAAGGGTAAAACCAATTAAAACAATAAATAGAAATCAAAATTTTAAAAACACAGAGGACCACACAACTCACGTAGTGTTAAAAGCCAAAGAATAAAAGTGGGTCTTAAGACGAGACCTAAAACACTCCACTGAGGGAGAAGTTTGAACATGGAGGGGCAGAGTGTTCCAGAGCTTAGGGCCGACCACAGAGAAGGCCCGGTCTCCCCTGGTTTTAAGTCTGGTCTTGGGCACCACGAGCTGGAGCTGGCTCTCGGACCTCAGGACTGTAAATTTGGATGAGGTCCGAGATATACTGTGGTGCCAGTACATGTTGAGCAGGGATGCTCATTACGTCGATCGCGAGCTACCGGTCGATCTCGGAGGGTGTGTCAGTCGATCGCCAGTCAGGCATTAAAAAGATAGTCCTAAAAATGAGCGATCATAAATCTTCACTATGACGTCACTTTCGTCACTTGATTGACATTCACGGCACCCGAGGGTCTTCTGAGATGACGCTGGCTGCTGCCAGCTCATTAAAATTACCGACAGGAAGGCGAGAAACACTTTATTTCAACAGACTCTGGCGCCGTACCTGTCGTCAAAACTCCAAAGACCGACTGCACAGTTGCACAATAAAACCTCTGCTTCATCCTGCCTGCGCTAAGAGTGTCCGCCCTGAGATCGGTAGGTTGTGAGTTCAAACCCCGGCCGAGTCATACCAAAGACTATAAAAATGGGACCCATTACCTCCCTGCTTGGCACTCAGTATCAAGGGTTGCAATTGGGGGTTAAATCACCACAAAATGATTCCCGGGCGCGGCCACCGCTGCTGCCCACTGCTCCCCTCACCTCCCAGGGGGTGATCAAGGGTGATGGGTCAAATGCAGAGAATAATTTCGCCACACCTAGTGTGTGTGTGTGACAATCATTGGTACTTTAACTTTAACTTTTAACTTTAACAAAATAAGAGTCTCAGAAAGCTGGCGTGCACAAGCTAGCAAGCTACGGAGTTTGCCGACAATGTATTTCTTGTAAAGTGCATACAAAGGAGTACGGAAGCTGGATAAATAAGATGCCAAAAACCAACCACTTTCATGTGGTATTGGACAGAAAGGAGGACTTTTTTTCTCCTCCATTCGAAAATGCGGACGTTATCAGCACCACTGTCTGATTCCAATCAATGCAAGTCATCAGAATCAGCTAATACACCAACTTATATTCTTGTCTTCCTGAAAGAAAGGAATCTATATGTGTTAAACATGCTTGTATTATCTTTAAACACCTTTAACTTGTTAACAATATTAACTATATGTGTTAAACATGCTTTTATTATCTTTAAACACCTTTAACTTGTTAACAATATTAACTATATGTGTTAAACATGCTTGTATTATCATTAAACACCTTTAACTTGTTAACAATATTAACTATATGTATTAAACATGCTTGTATTTTCATTAAACACCTTTAACTTGTTAACAAAAACATATACTGTATTTCATAAATAAGTAAATATAAATTATATATATGAATGAGGTAGATCCCCACGACTTGATCAATTGAAAAGTAGCTCGCCTGCAGAAAAAGTGTGAGCACCCTTGATGTAGAGCTTTAAAAACAAACAGCAAGGTTTTAAAATCAATTCTAAGATGAACAGGGAGCCAGTGTAAACTCTGAAGAATTGGGGTTATATGCTGGCGTTTCCTGGCCCCTGTTAAAAGTCGTGCTCCCGCGTTCTGGACTAACTGCAATCGGGAGAGAGCTTTTTGGCTAATGCCAGCATAAAGTGCATTGCAGTAGTCCAGGCGACTTGAAATAAAAGCATGCACGACTTGTTCAAAAAGGTCAAAAGATAAAAACGGTTTTACTTTTGCTAAAAGACGAAGATGATAAAAACACGATTTTAAAACGCCATTGACTTGTTTGTCAAGTTTAAAATCGCTGTCTATAGTGACGTCAAGGCTGGTGACTTTGGGACGCACATCATTTTGCAATGGTCAAGACAGTGAGGGCCGGACCAAGAACTAAAATTTCCGTTTTTCCCTCATTCATTATTTAAAAATTCTGGGCTAACCAAGCCTTGATGTCGCATAGACAGTTGAGAAGGGGTCTGAGGGGCATACTTGCCAACCTTGAGACCTCCGATTTCGGGAGGTGGTTGGGGGCGTGGTTAAGAGGGGAGGAGTATATTGACAGCTAGAATATATATATATATATATATATATATATATATATATATATATATATATATATATATATATATATATATATATATATACATCCTGAAAATATGCAAACAAAACTGTGTTTAGATAATTGATACTTCAAACTTGCATAAATAAATCTTAAGTAATATAACATAACTTGGCTTCTGAGAGCTTCAAAATGTAATGAGTAAAATGCTATAGTTGTTGACAAACAAGCAATTATTTTAATAATTAAATATGGTCATTTTAAATGAATTATTATGATCATTTAAAATTAATTATTTCAAATATGTTTATTTTAATGTATAATTCTATGGCTGGATGTAATGAGTCAGAAAAAATACAAATAATAATACAATTAATTTTGATGTTTTTAGCAAAATATAGTAAAAATGTATTTAGTTGTTTGTTTTTTTTAATTAATAAATATATTTATTTTTAGGTAAGATAAACATAATAATACAATTGTCCTCCCGTCGTGAAAAAAGGCTGTCCTCACTCAGGTCCGCATGGAGCTGGAGGGGGCGTGGCCTCCAGCTCCGGCTGAAAATCGGGAGATTTTCGGGAGAATATTTGTCCCGGGAGGTTTTCGGGAGAGGCGATGAATTTCGGGAGTCTCCCGGAAAATTCGGGAGGGTTGGCAAGTATGGTGAGGGGGCCGTGGCCTTTTGAAATCGGCATATAAATTTGGCAGTCGTTTCAACAAGAAAAGCATTAGCATGATGTATACATGTAAGTACATACTTTGCTGTAAAGTACAACCTTACTGCACTTCTGTGTAGGTGTTGAAATCGCCATGTAAAGTTGCTGATGCTAGTCAGTAGCATGTCTATGGCAAATCCAATGTAAATTAGCATTGAGCTATCGCATTTTGAAAAGTGAAACCTTTCTGTACTTTTGACCGCTCTCTAGCAAGCATACTTGCTTTGTTGGCACGGCAGTCAGGCTAAATCTGTTACGAGTGTTGCTTGAGTGTTTTTTCCAAGTGTTCCTCTTGTTTGCGCCGGTGACCGGTCTGCAACCGGACAAAAGTATTGAAATATGGCACAGTTTGATTTTACGTTAATCAACAACCGGTAGCACCGACAGAATTCGGTCAGTGCCTACAGAAGTCCGGAATTCGGTACCCATCCCTCATGACTATCTGCACATTTTCTGAAAATACAAGTTGGCCTGTGTGGCATTGAATGTTTTTATCCTACCTACAAAACAAAGCATTACAACTTGTGCTCCATTACAACAACAAATAATGTGTGTGTGTGTGTGTCTGACTTCCAGCGGTGCAACCCATCCACAGATGGTACCATCTACAAATACCAGGCCAAGACCTTGAACGGTAGTCGCACTGTTGACTTCAGTGACTACGCAGGAAGGAGTGTGCTCGTTGTCAACGTGGCCACCTACTGAGGGTACACCTTCCAGTACGTAGGTAAGCTGCAGTACAAGTATGAAGAAAACTCAACATCTCTATAGAAAAGCACAATAAAAGTACAACTATTCACCCTTTTGGTGATGCCCTATTGGGATACTGTCACCTAATGGTGATTTAACCGTATTGCTGTGGTGCGTCATAGGTAGTTTATACGTCGGTAAAATGAATTTTTTGTATGTGTTTCAATATTTGATTGAATTGTTCATATTCCAGTATGCGTCAAAAAAGCTGCCATCATACAAAATAAGCAAAACACCCGTTAATCCTTCACAATAAAAAACAAAATCATTGTGAATTCACAGCATATGACTGGCTCATAAATGCCTTGCTTTCACACTAACATTTACTGTGAAATATGTTTACAGCAATGTACTTTAACAGCAGAGCTGTGATTTTTTTTTTTACGGTTATTATAATAAAGTTACAACTAAATGCAACAGTTGTAATTTTAGCCACCGATAATAATAATAATAATAATAATAATAATAATAATAATAATAATAATATATTTTATTTGTAAAAAGCACTTTACATTAAGTAAACACCCTCAAAGTGCTACAGTGTACTAAAAAAAATAAAAAGATAATAAAAATAAAAAATAAAAAAACTAGAACAGAATAGCTAGAACTAGTATGCATATATCTAAATTTTTAAAAAGAAGGGTTTTTAAGCCTTTTTTAAAAGCATCCACAGTCTGTGGTGCCCTCAGGTGGTCAGGGAGAGCATTCCACAGACTGGGAGCGGCGGAGCAGAAAGCCCCGTCTCCCATTGTTCGTAGCTTTGTCCTCGGATGTTGGAGGAGGTTAGCCTGTCCGGAGCGGAGGTGTCGTGTGGAGGATTTGGGGGTGAGTAGTTCTTTGAGGTAGAGGGGGGCATTTCCATGGAGGCACTGGTGGGCTAGTAGGGAGACTTTGTATTCAATCCTGAGTGGAACAGGAAGCCAGTGAAGGGATTTGAGAATTGGTGTGATATGGTCATATTTCCACACTCTCATATAATATAATATAATATAATATTACAACTATGGGTTGCATCTTCACCATTGTAATGTGTTACACTCTCTAAGAGTGTAGAAAATAGTCTACTGGAGAGGTTCCTCAAAAAAAAAAATGTTTTTTTTAACCAAGAACCACCGCTGGAAAAAACTTTTCTCTCCAAGTACCACCATGATGACCAACATTAAAACAAGGCAGAGGTTTTATTCAACAAGTATATTTAATATTTTTGGCCACTGTAACCTCACACACAGTTTAAGTACCAATGATTGTCACACACACACTAGGTGTGGCAAAATTATTCTCTGCATTTGATCCATCACCCTTGATCACCCTGATCCCCTCACCTGGGCAGCAACGGTAGCCACGCCCGAGAATAATTTTTGGTGATTTAACCCCCAATTCCAACCCTTGATGCTGAGTGCCAAGCAGGGAGGTAATGGGTCCCATTTTTATAGTCTTTGGTATGACTCGGCCAGGGTTTGAACTCACGACCTACCGATCTCAGGGCGGACACTCTAACCACTAGGCCTACCTGAGTAGGTCTGAACAGTAACACTGTGTTTGAATATTTAATTAAGTGATTTGTTGGCGTACAACTAGATGGAGCCCGTACTCGTACCACAGTTTGAGAATAACTGGTCGACTGAACCCTTGAAGGGACAAGTCAGTTTGAACGTATTATAAATGACTATGATTACAGTGGAAATAACAGTTATTTGCTGTGAAATATAAGGGTATTATAATTTTTAAAGTTGTTTGTTGTAATGTTGGAATACATTTTTCTTACAGTATTTTACTGTAATAAATGCTGTGCAATCCTGGTAAATTTTACACTGTTTAGATGCCCTCTCGAGATTCGCTATGTCACACAAAATGACGGATTGAACACCAAATTGTTCCGCTGTAACGCTACTGAGGTGTGCTGATTGTGCATTGTCTGTCCTGCAGAGTTGAATGCACTTCAGGCGGAGATGGATACCCTCGGACTGACTGTTCTTGGCTTCCCCTGCAATCAGTTTGGGAAACAGGAACCAGGCGAAAGGCATGAAATCCTGCCAGCTCTAAAGTACGACATCTTTCTTCGGCACTTTTTGGTGAAGCTGCTTCAAGACGGCTAAAAGTGCACACTGTTAAAATGTCAACGTGTGGAGTGTTCCAGTCAGGCAGTTTATATTGTGCAATACCTCATAAAAAGAAGTCAAGTGCATTGCAATCCATCAACGGGGCTTCATTAAATCCCATTGCTCAGAATCAGTCAGCTTGTAGGCAGGGGGGAGGGCAGTTGAAGGGTATGTGGGCTGGCTGCCAAGGCGCAGCTCATGAAGCAAAAAGATAAAAATAAATAATATAACCACTGATAAGCGTCCTCTTTCTGGATTCCAGGCATGTCAGACCCGGCAACAACTTTGTTCCAAACTTCTTGCTGTTTGAGAAAGGTGATGTGAATGGCGAAGACGAACAAGAGGTCTTTACGTTCCTGAAGGTAAGCTTTCTATAGAGCCTCCTCACAACCAACGTCCTCTGCACTGGACATTTGTTTTCGGTCCATTTCATTTGTCAATGTTGCGCGTTTCCGAAAAGGAGAAAAAAGAAGTGATTATTTGATCCCTGAGTTCGAGGAGTAAAAACAGACAAATACGTTGTACAAACCCCGTTTCCATATGAGTTGGGAGATTGTGCTAGATGTAAATATAAACGGAATACAATGATTTGCAAATCATTTTCAACCCATATTCAGTTGAATATGCTACAAAGACAACATATTTGATGTTCAAACTGATAAACTTTTTTTTTTTTTTTTGCAAATAATCATTAACTTTAGAATTTGATGCCAGCAACACGTGACAAAGAAGTTGGGAAAGGTGGCAATAAATACTGATCAAGTTGAGGAATGCTCATCAAACACTTATTTGGAACATCCCACAGGTGAACAGGGAAATTGGGAACAGGTGGGTGACATGATTGGGTATAAAAGTAGATTCCATTAAATGCTCAGTCATTCACAAACAAGGATGGGGTGAGGGTCACCACTTTGTCAACAAATGCGCGTGCAAATTGTTGAACAGTTTAAGAAAAACCTTTCTCAACCAGCTATTGCAAGAAATTTAGGGATTTCACCATCTACAGTCCGTAATATCATCAAAGGGTTCAGAGAATCTGGAGAAATCACTGCATGTAAGCAGCTAAGCCCGTGACCTTCGATCCCTCAGGCTGTACTGTATCAACAAGCGACATCAGTGTGTAAAGGATATCACCACATGGGCTCAGGAACACTTCAGAAACCCACTGTCAGTAACTACAGTTGGTCGCTACATCTGTAAGTGCAAGTTGAAACTCTCCTATGCAAGGCGATAACCGTTTATCAACAACACCCAGAAACGCAGTCGGCTTCGCTGGGCCTGAGCTCATCTAAGATGGACTGATAAAAAGTGGAAAAGTGTTCTGTGGTATGACGAGTCCACATTTCAAATTGTTTTTGGAAACTGTGGACGTCGTGTCCTCCGGACCAAAGAGGAAAAGAACCATCCGGATTGTTATAGGCGCAAAGTTGAAAAGCCAGCATCTGTGATGGTATGGGGGTGTATTAGTGCCCAAGGCATGGGTAACTTACACATCTGTTAAGGCACCATTAATGCTGAAAGGTACATACAGGTTTTGGAACAACATATGCTGCCATCTAAGCGCCGTCTTTTTTATAAACGCCCCTGCTTATTTCAGCAAGACAATGCCCAGCCACATTCAGCACGTGTTACAACAGCATGGCTTCGTAAAAAAAAGAGTGCGGGTACTTTCCTGGTCCGCCTGCAGTCCAGACCTGTCTCCCATTGAAAATGTGTGGCGCATTATGAAGCGTAAAATACGACAGCGGAGACCCCGGACTGTTGAACGACTGAAGCTGTACATAAAACAAGAATGGGAAAGAATTCCACTTTCAAAACTTCAACAATTAGTTTCCTCAGTTCCCAATCGTTTATTGAGTGTTGTTAAAAGAAAAGGTGATGTAACACTACTTTGGCACGTGTTGCAGCCATGAAATTCTAAGTTGATTATTATTTGCAAAAAAAAAATAAAGTTTATGAGTTTGAACATCAAATATCTTGTCTTTGTAGTGCATTCAATTGAATATGGGTTGAAAAGGATTTGCAAATCATTGTATTCCGTTTATATTTACATCTAACACAATTTCCCAACTCATATGGAAACGGGGTTTGTATTTATTGTATGTACCAGAGCTGGGCAAATATTTTGACTCAGGGGGGCCACATTGAGAGAAAAATGTGTCTCAGGGGGTTCTTCCTCTCAGGGAATAAAACACACTCGTCAATCCCAAATTCTTTTGGATGACATATACGTTGAGTAAGAAGGACCACCAAGACAGAATAGTACTTGGCCAAGTTTTACAAATGCTTTAGGAGACCGGCCCGTCCAATGCGATAATAGCAGCATCAAGAAGCGGTCCAAACTCAAACCAAAAGAGTCATCTTATTTAGTGCGAAAACAGCCCCTCCCGCCCAGAAAGAAATGGAGCCTTTTTGTTCTTAACTGATAAGGCTTTCTCCACAAAAAGGGAGTACATTTTACTCCCAGTAGACATTCCAGGCCTTCAAGGTGAAACACAGAGTTTACTAATGAGCATAAGGAAAAAAGCACAAAATGTACACATGGGAAAATATTAGCTACTTTAAACATGACTATGGATTAAAAAAAGAACACTTTTAAAATATCTCATTCTCACAGGGGCCAATGTATATTATAAATGATAGTCGCAAGTACACTGCAAAAAGTCAGTGTTCAAAAACAAGAAAAAAAAAAGAAAAAAAAGAGGGGTATTTTATTTGAACTAAGCAAAATTATCTGCCAGTAGAACAAGAAAATTTGGCTTGTCAAGACTTTCCAAAACAAGTAAAATTAGCTAACCTCAATGAACCCAAAAATACCTTAAAATAAGTATATTCTCACTAATAACAAGTGCATTTTTCTTCGTAGAAAAAAAAAAGAGACCTTTTTGCTCAATATGTTAAAAAATATTCTTAAATGAAGTAAATGCTAGTGCCATTATCTTGACATAATGATATGCACTCGGCATTACATTTCTTGAAACCAGCAAACTTATACTAAACACTAATTTATTGTTCTTAATGGAAAGGCAACAAGGCAACCGCTTGTTACTCTCGGGGTCTCCTAGCCGCTCAGGCAAATCATATTGTCTAAAAATGCATTTTTCCATCGATAACATGACATCATCGCGCCAAGTGCGTGCTCTTTTAGTCAATTAGTGTGCATATATACAGACTGGCCCCCGGCAAAAAAAAAATGTAATTGTAATTTTGAAGAATTTATCTGAATGTGCATGAACTACTTCTGTTAAAACTTGTTAGAAATGTCACATGTTAAATGTTTAAATAATAACTGTCAGTTTACTGTACTGTGACAACTGTACTACTATATGAGTACTTATGTTCTATTGTTTCACTGAAAATAAAACTAGCAAAGTCCATTTGGCTGTCATCCGTTTTAATTATGAGACACAATTGTGTCAAAGTCATGATTTTTTTTTTTCATTCTTGAAATAAGAAATTATTACTTTAAAAAAGTAGTTTTATACTTGTGAGTGTTGATGACACAGCTTTGCAACAGTTGATATTCTAGTTTCAAGCATGTTTTACTCAATATAGGTCATCAAATCTCAGCTACAAGCTGTAATATCTTACTGAGATCATTTAGGACCAAAACACTTATAACAAGTAAAACACTCTAACATAAAATCTGCTTAGTGAGAAGAATTATCTTATCGGACAGAAAATAAGCAAATATCACCCTTATTTGAGATATCTAATCTTACTTAGATTTCAGTTTTTGCAGTGTAGGGAGGCGGTCTGTGCTCCAAGTGTGTGTGATAAGCTGGTGCCCTGTGCTCTGCCCACCAAAACAAAGATTGTGAATGAGTGAAAGGAGGGCTCACTGCCTTCAGGTAATTCTACTGAGCAATGCAAAAAGTGAGACCTCTTTCTCCCTTAAGGTTATTTATCGCACTAATTAAATCCTTGATGTCGAATCTTAAGACCCTCATGAAACCGGGAGCCATGGGTTGGGAAGGCCAGCTCTTCAGTGCAAAAAGTCAGTGTTCAAAAACGAGAAAAAAAAATACAAAAAATGAGGGGTATTTTATTTGAATTAAGCAAAATTATCTGCCAATAGAACTAGAAAATGTGGCTTGTCAAGACTTTCCAAAACAAGTAAAATTAGCTAACCTCAATGAACCCAAAAATAGCTTAAAATAAGTATATTCTCACTAATAACAAGTGTACTACTATATGAGTACGTATTTTCTATTGTTTCATTGAAAATAAAACAGCAAAGTCCATTTGGCTGTCATCTGTTTTAATTATGAGACACAATTGTGTCAGTCATGATTTTTTTTTTCATGCTTGAAATAAGAAATTATTACTTTAAAAAAAGTAGTTTTATACTTGTGAGTGTTGATGACACAGCTTTGCAACAGTTGATATTCTAGTTTCAAGCATATTTTACTCAATATAGGTCATCAAATCTCAGCAACAAGCTGTAATATCTTACTGAGATCATTTAGGACCAAAACACTTAAAACAAGTAAAACACTCTAACATAAAATATTATGTATAGCCGCACAAGTCGGGGGATGCCCAAAATGTCCATAACACACCCAGTCGAGTCCCACGGGGAGGAGGGATAAAAGTTGGAAAAGTCGGCAAAAGTCCCAAAAATGTTCAAAATACCTACCCAGGTTCGAGTCCACAAGTCCCGCCGCCGGCCGCGCAAGACCCGGGATGCCCAAAATGTCCAAAACGCGCCCAGCAAAGTCCTACGGGAAGGCGGGGAGAAAAGTGAGAAAAGTCAGTAAAATGTTAAAAAATCTCACCCGGGTTCAAGAGCCACAAGTCTTAAGACTTAAGTCTTAAGACTTGTGGCACTCCATGTGGGACTCGAACCTGGGTAGGTATTTTGAACATTTTTGGGACTTTTGCCGACTTTTCCAACTTTTATCCCTCCTCCCCGTGGGACTCGGCTGGGTGTGTTATGGACATTTTGGGCATCCCGGGTCTTGCGCGGCCGGTGGCGGGACTTGTGGGACTCGAACCTGGGTAGGTATTTTGAAAAATTTTGGGGACTTTTGACGACTTTTCTCCCTTTTCTCCCCAACTTCCCGTGGGACTTTGCTGGGTGCGTTTTGGACATTTTTTGCATCCCATTTTGGCCGCCTTTTCCCCTCTTCTTCCCCGCCTTTCTGTGCACCATTGCTGGGTGTGTTTGGGACATTTGGACAAAAATAGTTTCAAGCATGTTTTACTCAATATAGGCAGAGGTGGGTAGTAACGCGCTACATTTACTCCGTTACATCTACTTGAGTAACTTTTGGGATAAATTGTACTTCTAAGAGTAGTTTTAATGCAACATACTTTTACTTTTACTTAAGTATATTTATAGAGAAGGAACGCTACTTTTACTCCGCTACTTTTATCTACATTCAGCTCGCTACTCGTTACTAATTTTTATCGATCTGTTAATGCACGCTTTGTTTGTTTTGGTCTGTCAGACAGACCTTCAAAGTGCCTGCCTTACTGGTGACGTTTCACTTCGTTCCACCAATCAGATGCAGTCACTGGTGACGTTGGACCAATCAAACAGAGCCAGGTGGTCACATGACCTGACTTAAACAAGTTGAAAAACATATTCGGGTGTTACCATTTAGTGGTCAATTGTACGGAATATGTACTGTACTGTGCAATCTACTAATAAAAGTTCCAATCAATCAATCAAAAGTGTGAAGGAAAAAGGATACTTTTTTTATTTCAACCGGACATCCCGTCAAAAGCCTAAAGACTGACCGCACATGAGGACGTTCCTGTCTTCACAATAAAAGTGCCGCTCCGTCGCGCCTGCGCTTTCAAAACAAGAGTCTCCGAAAGCCAGCGCAAACAAGCTAGCAAGCTAAGGAGTTTGACGCCAATATATTTCTTGTAAAGTGTATAAAAACGAATATAGAAGCTGGACATATAAGATGCCAAAAACCCACCACTTTCATGTGGTATTAGACAGAAAGGAGGAACTTTTCTTCTCCTCCATTTGAAAACGTGGACGTTACCAGCACTACTGTCTGATTACAATCAATGCAAGTCATCAGAATCAGGTAATACACCAACTTATATTCTAGTCTTCATGAAAGAAAGGAATCTATATGTGTTAAACATGCATGTATATTCATTAAAACATCTTTAACATGTAAACAAAAACAGCTAAATAAATACATATAAATTATATACTGTATATATCAATGTATATGTATATATATATAAATATATTATATATATATATATATATATATATATATATATATATATATATATATATATATATATATATATATATATATATATATATATATATATGTGTGTGTGTGTGTGTGTGTGTGTGTGTGTGTGTGTGTGTGTGTGTGTGTGTGTGTGTGTGTGTGTATGTTACTCATCAGTTACTCAGTACTTGAGTAGTTTTTTCACAACATACTTTTTACTTTTACTCAAGTAAATATTTGGGTGACTACTCCTTACTTTTACTTGAGTAATAAATCTCTAAAGTAACAGTACTCTTACTTGAGTACAATTTCTGGCTACTCTACCCACCTCTGAATATAGGTCATAAAATCTCAGCAACAAGCTGTAATCTCTTACTGAGATCATTTAGGACCAACACCCTTAAAACAAGTAATACACTCTAACATAAAATATTATTTATGGCCGCACAAGTCCCGGTATGCCCAAAATGTCCATAACACACCCAGTCGAGTCCCACGGGGAGGAGGGATAAAAGTTGGAAAAGTCGGAAAAAGTCCCAAAAATGTTGAAAATACCTACCAAGTTTCGAGTCCCACAAGTCCTGCCGCCGGCCGCGCAAGACCCGGATGCCCAAAATGTCCAAAACGCGCCCAGCAAAGTCCTACGGGAAGGCGGGGAGAAAAGTGAGAAAAGTCGGTAAAATGTTAAAAAATCACACCCGGGTTCAAGAGCCACTTGTGGCACTCCATGTGGGACTCGAACCTTGGTAGGTATTTTGAACATTTTTGGGATTTTTGCCGACTTTTCCAACTTTTATCCCTCCTCCCCGTGGGACTCGGCTGGGTGTGTTATGGACATTTTGGGCATCCCGGGTCTTGCGCAGCTGGCAGCGGGACTTGTGGGACTCGAACCTGGGTAGGTATTTTGAAAATTGTGGGGGACTTTTGACGACTTTTCTCCCTTTTCTCCCCAACTTCCCGTGGGACTTTGCTGGGTGCGTTTTGGACATTTTTTGCATCCCATTTTGGCTACCTTTTCCCCTCTTCTTACCCGCCTTTCTGTGCACCATTGCTGGGTGTGTTGTGGACATTTGGACAAAAATAGTTTCAAGCATGTTTTACTCAATATAGGTCATCAAATCTCAGCTACAAGCTGTAATATCTTACTGAGATCATTTAGGACCAAAACCCTTAAAACAAGTAAAACACTCTAACATAAAATCTGCTTAGTGAGAAGAATTATCTTATCAGACAGAAAATAAGCAAATATCACCCTTATTTGAGATATTTAATCTTTTTTAGATTTCAGTTTTTGCAGTGTTCTTACATTATATAAAATTGTCTTTTAAATTAAACTTGTCCTATACCAGGGGTCGGCAACCCAAAATGTTGAAAGAGCCATATTGGACCATTTTTTTCTTTGCCACTTTTAAACATGTTGCAGGCATCACATTCCAAATGAGCTAATATTTGCAAAAAATAACAAAGTTTTCCGGTTCGAACGTTAAGTATCTTGTTTATGCAGTCTATTCAATTGAATATAGGTTGAAAAGGATTTAGAAATCATTGTATTCTATTTTTACTTACAAACCCTGTTTCCATATGAGTTGGGAAATTGTGTTAGATGTAAATATAAACGGAATACAATGATTTGCAAATCCTTTTCAACCCATATTCAGATGAATATGCTACAAAGACAACATATATGATGTTCAAATTTTTTTTTGCAAATAATCATTAACTTTAGAATTTGATGCCAGCAACACGTGACAAAGAAGTTGGGAAAGGTGGCAATAAATACTGATAAAGTTGAGGAATGCTCATCAAACACTTATTTGGAACATCCCACAGGTGAACAGGCAAATTGGGAACAGGTGGGTGCCATGATTGGGTATAAAAGTAGATTCCATGAAATGCTCAGTCATTCACAAACAAGGATGGGGCGAGGGTCACCACTTTGTCTACAAATGCGTGAGCAAATTGTTGAACAGTTTAAGAAAAACCTTTCTCAACCAGCTATTGCAAGGAATTTAGGGATTTCACCATCTACGGTCCGTAATATCATCAAAGGGTTCAGAGAATCTGGAGAAATCACTGCACATAAACAGTTAAGCCCGTGACCTTCGATCCCTCAGGCTGTACTGCATCAACAAGTGTGTGTAAAGGATATCACCACATGGGCTCAGGAATACTTCAGAAACCCACTGTCAGTAACTACAGTTGGTCGCTACATCTGTAAGTGCAAGTTAAAACTCTCCTATGCAAAGCGAAAAGCGTTTATCAACAACACCCAGAAACGCCGTCGGCTTCGCTGGGCCTGAGCTCATCTAAGATGGACTGATACAAAGTGGAAAAGTGTTCTGTGGTCTGACGAGTCCACATTTCAAATTGTTTTTGGAAACTGTGGACGTCGTGTCCTCCGGACCAAAGAGGAAAAGAATCATCCGGATTGTTATAGGCGCAAAGTTGAAAAGTCAGCATCTGTGATGGTATGGGGGTGTATTAGTGCCCAAGACATGGGTAACTTACACATCTGTGAAGGCACCATTAATGCTGAAAGGTACATACAGGTTTTGGAGCAACATATATTGCCATCCAAGCAATGTTACCATGGACGCCCCTGCTTATTTCAGCAAGACAATGCCAAGCCACGTGTTGCATCAACGTGGCTTCCTAGTAAAAGAGTGCGGGTACTAGACTGGCCTGCCTGTAGTCCAGACCTGTCTCCCATTGAAAATGTGTGGCGCATTATGAAGCCTAAAATACCACAACGGAGACCCCCGGACTGTTGAACAACTTAAGCTGTACATCAAGCAAGAATGGGAAATAATCCACCTGAGAAGCTTAAAAAATGTGTCTCCTCAGTTCCCAAACGTTTACTGAGTGTTGTTAAAAGGAAAGGCCATGTAACACAGTGGTGAACATGCCCTTTACCAAATACTTTGGCACGTGTTGCAGCTATGAAATTCTAAGTTAATTATTATTTGCAAAAAAAATAAATAAAGTTTATGAGTTTGAACATCAAATATGTTGTCTTTGTAGTGCATTCAATTGAATATGGGTTGAAAATGATTTGCAAATCATTGTATTCCGTTTATATTTACATCTAACACAATTTCCCAACTCATATGGAAACGGGGTTTGTACGATTTACACAACGTGCCAACTTCACTGGTTTTGGGGTTTGTAAATTCGAGATGTTCATAATTAAACACAAAGTCCCATTTCACTTTCCTATAGAATTCCTGCCCGCCGGCAGGAGACAGCTTTGGAACCCCCACCAACAGGCTCTTCTGGGAGCCGCTCAAGTTCAACGACATCAAGTGGAACTTTGAAAAGTTCCTGGTGGGCCCACACGGGAAGCCGGTGATGAGATGGCACCCGCGCATCGATGTCTCCCAAGTGCGAGCGGACGTTCGCAAATACCTCCTCCATCGTTACACGCAAGAAGTGTTCAACTAGACCGATACGGTTGTTGCCGAGGCGTATATGGAAGCAGTTTGCGATACGTGAAGATAGCATTTTAAATGAAGAAGAGGTTTGAAAACAGAAACCCTGTGGAGCCTCTTTGGAGTCTGGGCCTCCAGGCCTCAGCTCTTCAGTGCATTCAAGCTGTCCTGTGAGGCCCCCAGCATCTTGTTGTCTTCTCATAGCATCTGCTGCCATTTACAGTCTCAGTGTCAATGACTTCTAATAAATCCATGCGAAAATGCACACTTGCTTGCAATCTTTTACTGGACTGACTGATTGATGTGTGAGATGAGGGTGAGGAAGGATGTGGCAGATTGTTTCCTATCTTGAAATCATGTGCACATATTACTAAACGTTCATTCTTAGTTTGTCTCAGCAGCAGCAAACTGCGTGACCTACAGTCGTGGTCAAAAGTTGACATATACTTGTAAAGAACATAATGTCAGGGCTGTCTTGAGTTTCCAATCATTTCTACAACTCTGATTTTTTTGTGATAGAGTGATTGGAGCACATACTTGTTGGTCACAAAAAACCTTCATGAAGTTTGGTTCTTTTATGAATTTATTTTGGGTCTACTGAAAATGTGACCAAATCTGCTGGGTCAAAAGTATACATACAGCAATGTTAATATTTGGTTGCATATCCCTTGGCAAGTTTCACATGCTATAAGGCACTTTTGGTAGCCATCCACAAGCTTCTGGTTGAATTTTTGATCACTCCTCTTGACAAAATTGGTGCAGTTCAGCTAAATGTGTTGGTTTTCTGACATGGACTTGTTTCTTCAGCATTGTCCACATGTTTAAGTCAGGACTTTGGGAAGGCCATTCTAAAACCTTCATTCTAGCCTGATTTAGCCATTCCTTTACCACTTTGGACGTGTGTTTGGGGTAGAGGTGTCCGATAATATCGGCCGATAAATGCTTTAAAATGTAATATCGGAAATTATCGGTATCGTTTTTTTTTGTTTTTTTATTTTTTTATTATTAATTCAACATAAAAAACACAAGATACACTCACAATTAGTGCACCAACCCAAAAAACCTCCCTCCCTCATTCACACTCATTCACACAAAAGGGTTGTTTTTTTCTGTTATTAATATTCTGGTTCCTACATTATATATCAATATATATCAATACAGTCTGCAAGGGATACAGTCCGTAAGCACACATGATTGTGCGTGCTGCTGGTCCACTAATAGTACTAACCTTTAACATTTAATTTTACTAATTTTCATTAATTACTAGTTTCTATGTAACTGTTTTTATATTGTTTTACTTTCTTTTTTTATTCAAGAATTTTTTTTATTTATTTATCTTATTTTACTATTATTATTTTGTTTTAAAAAGGACCTTATCTTCGCCACACCTGGTTGTCCAAATTAGGCATAATAATGTGTTAATTCCACGACTGTATATATCGGAATCGGTTGATATCGGTATCAGTAATTAAGAGTTGGACAATATCGGATATCGGCAAAAAAGCCATTATCAGACAACCCTAGATTGGGGTCATTGTCCTGTTGGAACACCCAACTGCGCCCAAGACCCAACCTCTGTGCTGATGATTTTAGGTTGTCCTGAAAAATTTGGAAGTAATCCTCCTTTTTCATTGTCCCATTTAAAGCACCAATTCCATTGGCAGCAAAACAGGCCCAGAGCATAAGACTACCACCACCACGCTTGACGGTAGGAATGGCGTTCCCGGGATTAAAGGCCTCACCTGCTGAAAAAACAAGTCCATGTCAGAAAACCAACAAATTTAGCTGAATTGCACCAATTTTGTCAAGAGAAGTGGTCAAAAATTCAACCAGAAGCTTGTGGATGGCTACTAAAAGCGCCTTATTGCAGTGAAACTTGTCAAGAGACATGTAACCAAATATTAACATTGCTGTATGTATACTTTTGACCAAGCAGATTTGCTCACATTTTCAGTAGACCCATAATAAACCAAACTTCATGAATGTTTTGTGTGACTAACAAGCAGGCACGTGCACACATAGGGCCTTATGGGTGCTTGAGCCCCTGCCCTTTTTTGCCTCGTCTTAAAAAGTGCCCTCTGCCTGTGTGTGTGTTTTTTTTATTTTTTTATTTATTTAAACAACATTAATAAATTCCTGTCAGGGATGTAAAAAAAAAACAAAAAACAGCGGTACAAAAACTCCACGTTTTCTTGTAATACCGGGTTGTTTGAGCCTGCCGCTTCCGCCAGAGAGGGAGAGAGAGAGAGAGAAGGCGAGTGAGTGAGTAAGTGAGAGGAGAGAGAGCCAACTGCGCCCCTGAGGAGACGTCACGTGACAGTGGAGCAACTTGAACCTGTGAGTTATGGTCTAGTCGCCGTCCACTTATTCAGCATCTAATATGGGTAATATTTCAGAAAAACGCTGTATTATTCTATTATTCAATGTGTCAGCTTCTGTTTTTGCCGGACGTCGGAGCACGGCGGATCAATTGAGCACGGCACATCAATTCCGCACAGAGCAGAGCGGATCGTGCGGGTCAGGAAGTAGTGTAGAAAATACAAAATAAAACACCGGGTTAATTTTCAAAATAAAATGCACTGTGTTTACGGCGGATCACATTTCTCACAGCAGAGGTTTAGATATAAAGTTTATTGTGGCTTTGCTATTACTGTGTGGGTTAACAAAATAATGATAATAATAACAATAATAATAAGAATAATAATGATAATGATAATAATAATAATAATTATTATTATTATTATTATTATTAATAATAATAATTTCAGCATTCTGGGGATATAAGATGTAGGTTATCTGTTAGGAATATTACCATCTGTATTTAAACTTGATTCATGTTGATTATGCCTGCAGCACAATGCCAAAAAAAGAAAGGATACAGAAAAGGAAGGAGAAGGAGTGCCAGGAAGCAGCTAAGGGTAGCAGACCTCTTAATGCATGGCTAAAACCAAGTACTAGCACCAGAATTCAAGAAAGACCACAGACCTCAGAAAGTGTCACACCTGAGAGAGAAGCAGAGACCTTAGAAGCAACACCTGAGAGAGAGGAGGGGGAGAGTGTAGAAGCAACACCTGAGAGAAAAGAGGCTTTAGATGCAACTCCTGACACAGAGGAAGCCATAGAAATCCCGGTAAATGTTGGGGAGGAAGAATCCACAGGAACTGAGGCAGATGATACTACTGCAGAGGAAGCCATAGATGAGGGGGAAGTTGAAGGAGCTACAAGTGATGTAGGAGAAGAGGTCTTATCAAATATTGCACTGTTAAAGTATCCTACAGATCCTGCCCACCAACAAGCTTTTGATCTAAAATGTAATGCCAGCTATGTCAAAATGTGTGTTGATAGAGCACCATGTCAACCTGTACTTAGATGTCCCAAAAATGCAGATGGACGATCATTTCAAAGAAACTGGTATAACACTAGGCCGTGGTTGGAATACTCACCAGACAAGGATGGTGTGTTCTGCGTTCGTCTTTTTCTTAATGAAGAAAAGTACAGCAAGTCTGCTTGAAGAGTGGCTGGGTTAAACAACTATATTTATTTTTGTATTTTTTTTCAAAGTTCATGTTGCACTGTTCAATGTTCAATATTAAAAGTGCTTATCTTTAACAATAAATAGCCTAATAATAAACCAGTGTTTTGTTGCTTTTCATGTCTTCCAAGCCTATGATAATGTGAATTAACTCATTATGACAATAATTTGTTGACACAAAAGAAATGGCAATCACTTTTACCTACAAAGGACACACAGCCAAGTAGTTAGCTTCCTATTAGCAAATTTAATTTTACATTAATTTCCATATTGTGTAAAGGACCAAAAAAAAATGTCCTGCCCTTTTCTGACTTTGAGCCCCTGCCCCTCTATAATCATGTGCACAACCCTGCTAACAAGTATGTGCTCCAATCACTCTATTACAAAAAAATAAGAATTGTAGAAATTATTGGTAATTCAAGACAGCCACGACTGTAGTGGAAGGTCCAGGTTTTAAATGAGAACAAAAGTGGATTTAACACAATAGTTTTATTTTACTCATAATTAAATGGTACAATGGTTGGATTAAGTTGTCGAGCACACAGACAGTTTTCCCCGGGCGCGCTTGTCAGCATGCAATGAAAAAAAGCTCTCCCTTGGTTTGACTTCGTCATTTTTATCTGTTTTCCTCGTGCGTCAAGGTCCTGATGTTTTCGACCAGTTTGTTCCGCAATCTCCTTGAAACCCTTAGTCATACTTAGACAATCAAAACATTTTGTAGAATGGTCAGCCCGACTCCATATTCAACTTTTGCCTACATCTGGTCCTATGGTGGTTTAGAATAGACGAGAAATGAAACGAGCAGACATTCTTGACAGACATGAAATATTAAAGTTAAAAAGTTAAAGTACCAATGATTGTCACACACACACACACTAGGTGTGGCGAGATTATTCTCTGCATTTGACCCATCACCCTTGATCACCCCCTGGGAGGTGAGGGGAGCAGTGGGCAGCAGCGGTGGCCGCGCCCGGGAATCATTTTTGGTGATTTAACCCCCAATTCCAACCCTTGATGCTGAGTGCCAAGCAGGGAGGTAATGGGTCCCATTTTTATAGTCTTTGGTATGACTCTATAGTTCAAAAGTCAGAAATTCCACTACAAGACATTAGGCTCTTTACAAGTTTTTTACTAATTTTAAAGGAGACGCTACAGAGCCAATTTTTAAATTTAGTTTTTGGGACCCCTAAAATCAAATTTTTTTTGGCCATACCTGAAATTTGGGGACACGTCGAAACGGGGAGAAGAATTGAAAAAAAAAAAAAAAAAAGTGTTTTAATAGGGCCCTTACAGTGTTCTACATCGCCCTCTCAAGCCCCAATTACAAAAAAAAGGAGAGGACTTAAAGGGGTGCCTTGAGGAACACCTCAGTTGTGTAAATCACTAGTTTGGACCCCAGCGTTTTATGTTTGCTTGCAAGGTTAAAATGGTAAAAATCCGTCTGCCAATATCTGTTTAGTGGTCCAGGTTTCTCTTAAACCTTTTAGACCTCAAAGCCCAACTTGTCCACTACAGAAGGGCCAGGGACCCACTCAAAATATTATCATTGACCTCACATTTTTTCTCTTGATATTAATCGCATTTAATGATTATATCCAACGTACTTACAGTTTACAACCTTGTCAAATGTTATGAAAGCATGTGTCAATCACAAAGATGATCAAGTTTACAGTAGGTCAGGCTAAGTTTAATATTGCAAAAGAAGGGACTCATAAAAATTGATGAAAAATAAATCTACATACATACGCGGTGCTAACATAAATACATTTGAATTAACGGTAAATAATGTTTCTTAAATAAACTGTAAAATTAAAATAGTTTCATTACTTTAGTCATAATTTTGGCGATTTTAGCTCCACATTTCCTGTTTTGATATTGTCACTACCGCCTCAAGTGGTGGAAACGTGTATTACAACTGAGAAACACATGTTTTTTGGGCGGCTATCTATGGGGCGCCCTATGGTTAAGAAACACTGCTCTAAACCAGTGTTTTTCAACCTTTTTTGAGCCAAGGCACATTTTTTTGCATTGAAAAAATGCGGAGGCACACCACCAGCAGAAAACATTAAAAAAATAAACTCAGTTGACAGTAAAAAGTCGTCGTCGCAATTGTTGGATATGACTTTAAACCATAACCAACAATTGCATCAATTTAGCTCTTGTCTCAAAGTAGGTGTACTGTCACCACCTGTCACATCACGCCATGACTTATCTTGAGTTTTTTGCTGTTTTCCTGAGTGTAGTGTCTTAGTTCTTGTCTTGCGCTTTTAGTTTGGTGGCTTTATCTCTTTTTTTGAGGTATTTTCCTGTAGCAGTTTCATGACTTCCTTTGAGCGATATTTCCCGCATCTACTTTGTTTCAGCAATCAAGAATATTTCAGTTGTTTTTATTCTTCTTTGTGGGGACATTGTTGATTGTCATTTCATGTTGGGATGTACATTGTGGACGCCGTCTTTGCTCCACAGTAAGTCTTTGCTGTCGTCCAGCATTCTGTTTTTGTTTACTTTGTAGCCAGTTCCGTTTTAGTTTCGTTCTGCATAGCCTTCCATAAGCTTTAATGCCTTTTCTTAGGGACACTCACCTTTTGTTTATTTTTGGTTTAAGCATTAAGACGCATTTTTTACCTGCACGCTGCCTCCCGCTGTTTCCGACATCTACAAAGCAATTTGCTACCTGCTGCCACCTACTGATATGGAAGAGTATTACACGGTTACTCTGCCGAGCTCTAGACAGCATCGACACTCAACAACAACACATATTTTGCAGACTATAATTACTGGTTTGCAAAAAATATTTTTAACCCAAATAGGTGGAATTAGATAATCTTCCACTGCACACTAGTGTGCCACGGCACAGTGGTTGAAAAACACTGCACTCGACAACGGCACATTATTATGATTATTGATTTGCAAAAAAATATTTTTTGGACCAATTAGGTGAAGTTGCATAGTTTCCCACGGCACACCAGACAATTTCTCACGGCACTCTAGTGTGCCGCGGCACAGTGGTTGAAAATCACTGCTCTAAACAACAGGAGCACTCTGGTGCTTTTTAGGAATTTGCTGAAAAAACGTTTTGTCTCCAAGTTTTGAACTGCCGCCATTTGAACAGCCACATGTAAAAAGTGGATAATTACAACTTCTTGATACAAACACAGGTCATTAGCATTAAAGCTACAGATACATAAGTGTGTTGGCGGTAGAATGTACTAAAACACCCGACACTTTATTTGAATTAGTCAAATAAATAAGTGTAACACGGCCCGGGGGCCTTTCAGTAGTTCAACCACAAAATATGTGGACATACAATCTAAACATTTAGAATAGATTTATTAAGCCAGTCAAATACAAAAGTCTCACATGTGCTTTTGCCTACAGCAAAACAGAAAAAAAGGCTGCAAACCAAAGAAATACAACTGCTAGTAATCAAAATAGTAATCAAAGAAAACCTTTTTTTGTTTTAAAAAGTGCAGTTTCACCAACATCTCCCTTCAGTTCCGACCGATAGGATTTGGTTCCTGGTTAAGTTCGGAATGAAGCCTTTTTTGTTCAGATTATGCACCACTTTTAGAAGCCCTTCATCTGACTACATTTTACACCCTATAAATAAGAGACCCTAGCGAGTATTCAGTTCAGACATCGGTGTGTGTGTGTGTGTGTGTGACTTGAGACTGAGTGACTTCAAAGGAAAAAAATGCAACATCGTTATGATCTCAAGTTATGTCTCCTATGTGTGATATTGGGACTCTTGAGCTGGGGTCACAGCAATTCACAGGCCAGCTGGCAAGGCAGGTGATTCTGAGAAAACGCAGAGGCGGCTGCACTGCTGTGACACCGTCTGATTAAAGATAGTTCCGATGCGTCATGACAATGTTATCCGAATGGCATGACTGCTAAATACTGCGCCGGGGTAAAATGCGCGCAAGATCACAAGATACGGCGACATTGAGGGGTCAAATAAGCTGTCTGAGTGCGGTGTTTAATGAGATTAGGTCCATCGTCATGGTGAAAAGTAAAAGGTTGTGTACTGTATGCACGCCGTGTACTGTGTCCGGACACAAACATACAATGTGTAGCTACAATATATCAGGTTACTATAACAACATAGAGCAGCATTACTAAAAGACAATGATTCACACTTAGTCAATGCAACTATCAAAACAGCAGATCATAAATAAATTATCAATCACAATTATGTTTTTGGTATGATACCATCAAAATACCCTGACCACCACCCAAATAATGTTTGTATGCAACAACCACATTTTGACCAGTTACACAAATGGGACGCTTTTATCACATCAACATACTGTGGTATTCTCGGTGAGTCAATCAACATTCACTTCATTGGATTTATCCATGTAGTTCTTAGCCATTGTTGGAATGGGAAGAGGCATAGTGGGGAATGGCTTCCTGTAGCCTTACAAGTAACAAAGTTGTTGCAAATTGGAACACAAAAAGGTGTATTTTCTGGATACAAAGTGTATAAGTGTCTGATGATCCACATGGTATTAAAAAAATCTAAATAGTCCATGTTATATATTCAGAAAAGCCAAGTGTTCCACAAATTGCCTTATAAAACGCAAGTATAAACAACATTACAATAGGATATCTACAGTTCAGTAGGAAAATTATAGATCAAATAACACCTTTTCAAATCAAAACAAACTGGTTTCATGCTACAACCCAATTTACATCAGGTGGTGACACTTTAGTGCTTTCCAGGATCTATATTCTGTCGCTCCCTTTTTCCAAATCCTGCTCCTCCCGCTGCTGCTGTTGCTGTTGCTGCTGTTCCTCCTCCTCCTCCTCCTCCTCCTCCAGCTGCTGCTGACGACGACGACGATGAAGCTGCTGCTAATGCTGCTGCTGCCGAGGATGACAATGATGGTGATGCTGCTGCTGCTGCTGCTGAGGGTGCTGCTGCTGCTGAGGATGCTGCAGACTGATCTGCAGAAGTACACGGATAACTAAACTTAAAGGGGAACTGCACTTTCTTAGGAATTGTTCCCTATTGTTCACAATCATTATGAGGGACAAAAGTTGTTTAGTTAATTTCCGCTTTCTAACATAAAAATCTGCTCGTTCTAGGTGGCTAGCAATGCAGCTAATGGGACCAATCAATTCTACCTCTGAATTACTTTAAAAATGCATTAAAAAAACGTCAACAATAGAGATGCGCGGATAGGCAATTATTTCATCCGCAACCGCATCACAAAAGTCGTCAACCATCCGCCATCCACCCGAACTAACATTTAATCAAAACCGCACCCGCCCGCCATCCGCCACCCGCCCGTTGTTCATCCATCCATCCATCTTCTTCCGCTTATCCGAGGTCGGGTCGCGGGGGCAGCAGCCTAAGCAGGGAAGCCCAGACTTCCCTCTCCCCAGCCACTTCGTCCAGCTCTTCCTGTGGGACCCCGAGGCGTTCCCAGGCCAGCCGGGAGACATAGTCTTCCCAACGTGTCCTGGGTCTTCCCCGCGGCCTCCTACCGGTCGGACGTGCCCTAAACACCTCCCTAGGGAGGCGTTCGGGTGGCATCCTGACCAGATGCCCGAACCACCTCATCTGGCTCCTCTCGATGTGGAGGAGCAGCGGCTTTACTTTGAGCTCCTTCAGGATGGCAGAGCTTCTCACCCTATCTCTAAGGGAGAGCCCCGCCACCCGGCGGAGGAAACTCATTTCGGCCGCTTGTACCCGTGATCTTGTCCTTTCGGTCATAACCCAAAGCTCATGACCATAGGTGAGGATGGGAACGTAGATCGACCGGTAAATTGAGAGCTTTGCCTTCCGGCTCAGCTCCTTCTTCACCACAACGGATCGATACAGCGTCCGCATTACTAAAGACGCCGCACCGATCCGCCTGTCGATCTCACGATCCACTCTTCCCTCACTCGTGAACAAGACTCCGAGGTACTTGAACTCCTCCACTTGGGGCAAGATCTCCTCCCCAACCCGGAGATGGCACTCCACCCTTTTCCGGGCGAGAACCATGGACTCGGACTTGGAGGTGCTGATTCTCATCCCAGTCGCTTCACACTCAGCTGCGAACCGATCCAGTGAGAGCTGGAGATCCTGGCCAGATGAAGCCATCAGGACCACATCATCTGCAAAAAGCAGAGACCTAATCCTGCAGCCACCAAACCACATCCCCTCAACGCCATGACTGCGCCTAGAAATTCTGTCCATAAAAGTTATGAACAGAATCGGTGACAAAGGGCAGCCTTGGCGGAGTCCAACCCTCACTGGAAACGTGTCCGACTTACTACCGCCCGTTGTTATATATCTAATATAGACGATGCAAGGCATTAGTGAGGTTATAAAGCTTTTGCCTGTTAAAGAAAGGAGACTGATCCAATGCAGCAGAGACATTCAATGTGTGCCACGCTGTCACGGCCCAGACGCACACCAGTGCGCAATCATCTGGGAGCCGCGCTGAGCGCACCTCCAAGCGCGCTCGCGCCACTCAAACTGCTGCAGGCAGCTGCGTTCACACATGCATCTGTAAGCCTTGTTGTAACATCCTGTGGCACTCTTCTGGGATCACGGCGGACGAAACTGCCCATGCTCAGGGTGTTTGTGGAGGTTCGGGGTTTTGCACAAATGTGATGCACCATGTTAGATGTCCCGGTTTTGTGACTGTCGTAGACATAAACAGCGTCGCAGCTCTTACAAATCACGTAGCCAGCATTACTATCATCCTGATTTACAACCTCATAAAAACGAGTCCACGCTGAACTTTTCTGGCCTTTTTTTCCCCTGGTCTTTAGTATTCCCTTTTTTAGTTTGTCGCGTACCACGTTTGCTGCCGGCGTTGCCATCTCTTTTTTTTTTCTTCTTCTGTTGTGGCATGCTGCAGGTGCCTGCTCGTTTTTCGTATGTGGGTAACAACATTTAACTATGTATATATATTTCCGAATTGGTTTAACTGCCACCCGCCTGAATCTATTTAAAATCTAATTTTTTTAAATTTCAACCGCCCGACCCGACCCGCGGATAAAATCTAATTTTTTTTTATTTCAACCGCCCGACCCGCGGATAATCCGCGGACTCCGCGGTTGTGTCCGCAAACCGCGCATCTCTAGTCAACAATAATTCATTTACGTTCCGCAACCTGTATAATAACACAGCTGTATTGTACGAGCGAACACTGAAGAACTATTTTTCTAGCGTAGTAACTAGGGGTGTAACGCTACACAAAAATTCCAGTTCGGTACGTACCTCAGTTTAGAGGTCACGGTTCGGTTCATTTTTGGTACAGTAAGAAAACAACAAAATATACATTTTTTTTAACCAAATTTGTAAACAATGGCATAACATACATATACACACAGGGTCCATTGCCAGGGTTGATGTGGTCAACATATATAAAATAAAAACTAAATAAGATAAGGCTCAGAATGGTTTCTTAACAAAACCTTTCTACATATAAAGTGCTTTTTTTGATTGATTGAGACTTTTATTAGGAGATTGCACAGTACAGTACATATTCCGTACAATTGACCACTAAATGGTAACACCCCAATAAGTTTTTCAACTTCTTTAAGTCGGGGTCCACGTTAATCAACATTAAACTGCCTCAAGTTGTTGCTCAGATTAAATAAAATGACAAAACGTTTCTTCTACATATAAAAAGTGCAACATTAAACAGTTTCAAGTCAACTCAGCCTCAGATTAACTTTTCTTTCCCCCCCTAGCCTGGCTAACTTGGCAGTAAGAGGATATATGGGCTTATTTTTCTTCCACCATAGAAGTGGGTCAAAATCTAGTTTTTAACGCAATATGGACTTATATCTGCTGCTATAAAAACATTTGTTGCTTTAGCCCTGCCTGACTCGCCGAGGAGAGGCTGCTTGATTGCGGTGGTGACGCTTCAAATGGGTTAGCATGTGTTATAAGAGTAGCGTATGTGTGTGTGTGGCCCTTTAATATGTGACAGCATGTGAGGTGAGTGTGTGGGCGAGCGAGGTGAGGGAGCAGTAGCGTGAGTGCGGGAGTGGCTAGTGTTTTGTTGGATTGGCTGTGTGCAAGACCTCAATAAAGCCACGATTTGCAACTAATCGCCGGACTCGTCATTTACCCTGGAGTCCGGAGACCCACTGCCGGGTAGAGTAAAGGGTGTTGCCCCCGAGAATACATCGGCCCTGGAGGAGTGTCTCCCCTGCGCTCCTCGACGACGGTCTGGGAGCCGGAAGCAGGAAAGGTGCAACACATGTTTGACATGTTGTCAGAAGCAGATGCTGAACAATGTCGGCAAACCTCCGTCCTCCATTGTTGTATCGCGAAGCCAATGTGTTCCCAAACGGGAGATCTTAACGAGGCAGGAGGGTCATCCAGCTCTGGCTTTTACATGTTGTCCTAGCCCGGTCGCTGCTAGCATGTGTACTTGTTCGGTACACCTCCGAACCGAACCGAAACCCCCGTACGGAAACGGTTCAATACAAATACACGTACCGTTACACCCCTAGTAGTAACACATCTGCGTGCTACGGTATTAGCCGTAAAAGTTAACTACGGCAAGAGATAAGCTAGCTTCTACGTCAACACGAAACACGTTTGGGTTTGTAATGCACAACGCTGCGATAAAACACCAATTTGTACTGACTGGAATGTTACAGTATCTGTAAAGTATTAGCCCATATTTAATGTTTTGTTTGTACACAGCTGAGCTATCCAGACAGCGTATGTACTGTAGTTGTAATAACATGCATTACGTGCTTCGTGTTTCATGATCGATATTAAAGTGACTCACTGGATGGACAGTTGTTTGTCTGATCCAGCTGGCCGGGGACATTTCCTGTTGATTTTGGGTAAGCACGCCATTTATGTCGAAATAGATCGTCTCCAAGTTGCATATGTACAGCGTCAAAATCGCTTTCACCTCTCTCTCCGGGCTTCCGTCTCACTCTTCCTTCGTGCTGGCTTCTATAAGAAGCAGTATATTTAGCTTCAAAAGTAGGAGGTAGGGAATCCTTATTTATCCCAAAATAGCCATTGTTTTTGTATGTTACTAAGTCTGCCATGATTACAAAACACACTCGTGTTTGATTCAAGGGTAAGAACAAACGTTTGTTGCCAGAAGTCAGATGTGCGCTGCGGCCAACTTGGCGAATCAATTCTTGAGTATAACTGCTCGTCTGCACCATTCTGAAGCAGAATGAGTCGAACACCAGCCAAGAATGTGAAATAATATCTAAACGGCAGACATTTATTCATGCAAATATGGAAAAGATGCTGATTGTGTTTGACGGGGAAACAGCTCTAAAGAAAAGACAGATGTTCACTCTTCAAGGTAAATGCTGTACATTATTAGTATTACTACAATACTTTATAAAACAACTGTAATTGTTTGCAGTACCGTATTTTTCGGAGCATAAGTCGCTCCGGAGTATAAGTCGCACCGGCCGAAAATGCATAATAAAGAAGGAAAAAAACATATGTAAGTCGCACTTTTTGGGGAAATTTATTTGATAAAACCCAACACCAAGAATAGACATTTGAAAGGCAATTTAAAATAAATAAAGAATAGTGAACAACAGGCTGAATAAGTGTACGTTATATGAGGCATAAATAACCAACTGAGAACGTGCCTGGTATGTTAACGTAACATATTATGGTAAGAGTCATTCAAATAACTATAACATATAGAACATGCTATACGTTTACCAAACAATCTGTCACTCCTAATCGCTAAATCCCATGAAATCTTATACGTCCAGTCTCTTACGTGAATGAGCTAAATAATATTATTTGATATTTTACGGTAATGTGTTAATAATTTCACACATAAGTCGCTCCTGAGTATAAGTCGCACCCCCGGCCAAACTATGAAAAAAACTGCGACTTATAGTCCGAAAAAATATGGTACATTTTATTGTATTTTTTTACTACAATATGTCTCATACAAAAATGTTGTTAGAAAAAGGCATGTTATATGTTAAAATTGGGGGCGGGGGACACAAGCGTCACTTAAATTGATTTTAAAGGAGACGTTGATTTGAGATACAAGCGTTTGAGTTAAGAGTTCAGTAACACAACCAATCAAGCTAGTAAGCTGAGGTAGTAATGTATTCTGAAGACTACCATTGTGTGGAATCATCTTCTAATTAAAAAAATATCAGCCAGTAAGAGCACATGCTGATGTCTAATGTAGCACACGCTAGACTACCGCTAATCATGCTGTGAAAGCAAAACAGCTTCTAAAATCGTGCTTTAATTTAACATCCTTCGTTTTTTTTCAGGTTGAACCAAGACCTTATTGATTTACAGATGAAATTCTAAAGTGAAGGGGTGAGGAATGTGCTTGACCTATGAGCAGGTAAACATTGGTGAAAAATGTTTACCTGCATTATCTGCTGCTGGTCGTGAACTCTCGCCCACTGCTCTAGGTCCTCTAGGTTGAAGAAATGATGAAGACTGCCATGGAAAACCCTGAATAGAGATAAAGCGCCATTAGAAATATGAATATTGACGACAAACACAAAGCCATAGGTCTATGTTGGAATGCAATAATTAGATGTCTGCATAAGCTTCTTATTCAGAATTGATTAGATGGACTTAATTACATCCATTTGTTCCTCCTAACTTAAAAGGGTGTATAAGCACAAAAAACAGTCTGGTTCTGTCAGGGAATCAGAGACCACACTCCTGAGACAGAGGGACCTCGGAGGACCCTTACCGGGGTAACAGGCTGGAAGTCTCGTACAGGGGGTGGAGCCGCGGCGGTTGCGGTTGTGGCGCCTGCTGCATTGGGCATCCGGGGGGGGATGTATACGCGTCGGCCCTCAAGGCCCTGCGGTCCCACCTGCACAAAGGGACCACAGTAGGGGGGGCTCAGCGGGCCGTTCATTGAGCCTGACGTAGGGTCTGAGGTACGTCTTTTCTGCTGCTGCCCCTACGAGGGTCCACAAGTACACATGCGATCCCTAATTAGTGCACGGACACTTAACTCAGCAAGCACAGAGGAGGGCCAGGCTATGGCGTGGCATAGCACACAGCTGACCTTTAACCCCACTGAGCAGACAATATGGTCCACTGCTGATCCCCGGATGCACTGGAGTCAGGCTCTTGTCGAGACTCAGTAAACGTACAAAATGTGTACCAGTAGTCTTTGGTCACAAGAGGGTGCTAGTATGCTAGTTTTACCATCAATTATCCACTAATTCTTCCACCATTTGAAAATACTGCATCAGCTCCCAATGCTTTCATTAAGCACTGCCATTCGCACAAAGACGCACACAATCATAGTACCTGCTTGTGATGCTGCATCTGTAGTCTCTCCAGCTTGCATCTCTCTGTGTGTTCTCGCTGACACTCATTTTGTGCCTGATGAAGCTGTAAGACATACAAACCCAGTTCATATAATTCATACAGAATATAGGGATTTAACACCCTCATCAATCCACTTACCTGATTGGTCATATTCGTAATCTGAATCTGTAATCGCTCCACTTGCCGTCTCAAGTCTTCTTTTTCCTCATTCATTCTCTCCCGGTCGCTGCGTTCTTTTCGGAAGTCCTCTTCAAATATTTTTACCTTGTTTACAAAACAAACATTTATAAAATGAAATCACAATTGCCGCAAAACGTCAGTTTTGTACCCAAGTGGTCCCTGGTTTACGATGTTCTGTGTTATTTTTCGTGGTTTCAAAAGCAAATCCAAGAATTGTTTAAAAAACATAATTTTGGTAGCGAAAAAATACACCAGCCTGTGTGCGCAATACACTGCGCTAGCATACATTGTGCCCATCCATTACACACACTATTCTACCACAGCAACACATAATTTGTTAAATTTTTGGGGGCATCGTGCCAAACAAAATGAGAGTAAAAGTAAAAAGTAAAGTGAGATTAGACATTTTAAAATGGTCAGAAAAGAAATCAACAATGGCTGCATGCCGGTGTTCTGTCGAATTGAGCTGCTTTGTCAAAGATTGAGGAGTTAACTTAGACTTAGACAAACTTTATTGATCCACAAGGGAAATTGTTCCACACAGTAGCTCAGTTACAAAGGATGGAAAGGATAAGGATGGAAAAGATAATGCACACAAGGGCAAAAAAAGAGGGTGAAAACAAAAGGTAGACTAAAAAAGTACCATAGTAGCAATATAAAATATAACATACCGTATTTTCCGCACTATAAGGCGCACCTAAAAACCTACAATTTTCTCAAAAGCTGACAGTGCGCCTTATAATCCGGTGCGCCTTATATATGGACCAATATTGAGCCCCAACAGGTCTCGCAACTACGGGATGCATAACGTAACCCCAGCCTCTACTGTAGCGTCTATTCTATGCGCCTTATAATCCGGTGCGCCTTATAGTGCGGAAAATATTGTATATGTAATATTTACATATTATATATACAGTATATGCTATATATTGATATATTCTACCGGCTGAATGCAGCTGAGATAGTCTCCAGCACCCCCCGCCACCCCAAAAGGGACAAGCGGTGAAAAATGGATGGATGTATATTATATTATTATGTATTATACTTTTATATAAACCAGTTGTCCTTTGCCGTCATTTAGTGGTTTTGGATTATCGACAACACCTCATTCAGAATAAGGAACTAAATTTGTTCATAACCCAAGGACCCACTATACGTGTTTTGTTGCATGTCTGACCTGCTCTTTTAAAACAGCAATTTGCGTGAGTAGTTCCTGTTTCCTCAAGTTATTGGCAGCGTCCTGACCAGGAGGTTGTTGGGAAGATGAAGGGGCATGCAGATTTAAGGCTTCTTCTAATGCCTGGAATGATAAGAAATGATAATTAATTAAAATCAAGTAAAAGGTTCTAACACAGAAACCAATGACCTCGGAGTGTTGCCTTCACTCACCCTGTTGAGGCGTTGAATTTCCTTTTCCTGGTATTCTCGTTGCTTGCTCAGCGGCAACAGCTGGTCCTGCAGGTAGCGAACTTTCTGCTTCAACTCAGTGTTCTCAGTATTTAGACACTCTTTCTCACCCTGAAACATGTCCCCAGCATTCTCAAACTGATTGTACTTCCACTTGTGTTCATCTTTTGCATTGATCAGACGGCATATTCACCTGCACATTTTCAATCTTGGACTTTGCCAGCAACAGCTTCTTTTCGTAGTCGCGCTGCCTTTGCTCTCGCTCGGCTTCCAGTTCAAGCACTGACTTCTGGGATTCAGTAAGCCTTTGTCTAAGATCTGTGATCTAAGTTCATAGGTGTGATTGGCAAAGGACAAAAAAGTACAAAAATTAACAGCGTCTCAAGTGGCGCACCGTTATAGTGCTGGACTGGTAATTTCATATTCAGAATTGAATCCCGGAAAGGTCGGGGTTGTGCCAGAAACAAGTGCAACTTTGTTTTTGATCAAATTTGTTATTTAGCACTAAAAAAACTAAATATTCAACTGTTAAATTCAAACATTTTTTGTACAAAACTATAAATTCAGGTTTGATTTAAAAAAGTATAAAATAGTTTTTAACAACAACAAAAAAAACTATGAAAATAGTTTGTTATGGGGGCCTTGGAGCCTCAAAATATAATTCTGCTTCAGGCCCAAGTTGAGCCTGAGGCAGCCTCGACACATACTGACATATTTGGTCTAGTCTTAAGATGGGTGGAATGGCTTAAGCCCTTAACCAACATCATTTATAGCTTAAAAAATGTTTCAAGAAAATGTCCAATGGTGTTTACAATAAATTAATTGAAAAAAGGATTGTATTAGACTCCATGACTTTTATTGAGAATCCAGCTCACGCTATTGAACTTCAATGTATAGAGCTGGTTACCATTTAGCATAGCTTGCTTACAGCTAAGCCAGGGGTCGGCAGCCTACGGCTCCAGAGCCGCATGCAGCTCTTTCGTGCCCTCTTAGTGGCTCTCTGGAGATTTTTTAAAAATGTGTGAAAATATGTGAAAAATAAATGTTTTGTTTTAATATGGTTTCTATAGGAGGACAAACATGACACAAACCATCCTAATTGTTAGAAAGCCCACTGTTTAATATGTCTGTATTAATACTTAACTGTTGAGAGTATTTGGCGAGCGCCGTTTTGTCCTACTAATAGTAGTGTGTGGACAGTGACGCAACAGTTTGTTTACATGTAGAACTTTCTCCAACGCTGCCACAAAGATGTTTGTATGCCACTCTTTGTCTCATTTTGTCCACCAAACGTTTATGCTGTGAGTGAATGCACAAAAGTGAGCTTTGTTGATGTTATTGACTTGTGTGGACTGCTAATCAGACATATTTGGTCAGGGCATGACTGAGAGCTAATCAAAGCTAATATGCTATTTAGGCTAATTGTATGTACATATTGCATCATTATTTATTGTTTATTAAGCATATTTGAGCTCATTTAAATTTAATTTACTTACGTTCTCTGTGTATTTACCGGTAATTTATATGTGCATGTCTCATGACACTTTATCTGTAAGTAATATTGGCTGCATTTCTGATAGTTTGTGTTGTTCCAGACAGTCCACAGCAAACATTACCCAGCTTGCAAAAGTTGTAATAAATCTTTCAGAAGAAGAAGTTGGACACACACATCTATACCTTTGGCCATTCTAAGCAATTCATTTCCAATAGTTAGCTCAACCTCTGAGAAGCCTCTGTTTTACTAATGTTTTCCAATGTTGTAAAAATTAGTAGAATAAATATTTTATATGTCACTCCTATAAATATTACAGAAACAACTTTTTGACATGAAAAAAACACAAATAAGGTGAGAAACTAATCGTCCACTCTTTAATGTCAATTTAAAAAAATAAAAGCAGTTTGGCCAATGAAGATACAAATCTAGTAGACATGCTTTATTCCTCTCCAACAACACCATGTGGATCAGTGCAACAGTTTGGCCGACAAAAATAAATAGGAGTGATACCTCTCACGTTTAATAGGTTGTATCGAGTCACGTGACTTTTTGTGGGCCACAAAACCAATATGGCTACTTTGCAGCAAACAGAGTGCGACCTATCTGAGTACGCAAGGGGTCTCGCTCTTACTACTAAAAGAAGATGAGCAAAAAAACCGATTATGCAATGAAATCTATCTCTATACATTATCAGAAAAAGAGTTGTCCAGTGACCAATGATTATCAGTCAGTCGCGTTCCCAGACATGTCGAACTATCTGGTGCTCTAGACGTCATTCAACACGGCAAAACCGATGAAAACTTGGAAGGAAAAATGTGCATTCTTTCGCCCTTCTTGATTACCTCTCAAGGAACTTAGAAGAAAAGTTTATCATTTTTGCAATTTCAACGGTTTTAAAGGGGAACATTATCACAATTTCAGAAGGGTTAAAACCATTAAAAATCAGTTCCCAGTGGCTTATTTTATTTTTCGAAGTTTTTTTCAAAATTTTAACTCATCACGCAATGTCCCTAAAAAAAGCTTCAAAGTGCCTGATTTTAACCATCGTTATATACACCCGTCCATTTCCCTGTGACGTCACACAGTGATGCCAATACAAACAAACATGGCGGTTAGAACGGCAAGGTATAGCGACATTAGCTCGGATTCAGACTCGGATTTCAGCGGCTTAAGCGATTCAACAGATTACGCATGTATTGAAACGGATGGTTGTAGTGTGGAGGCAGGTAGCGAAAACGAAATTGAAGAAGAAACTGAAGCTATTGAGCCATATCGGTTTGAACCGTATGCAAGCGAAACCGACGAAAACGACACGACAGCCAGCGACACGGGAGAAAGCGAGGACGAATTTGGCGATCGCCTTCTAACCAACGATTGGTATGTGTTTGTTTGGCATTAAAGGAAACTAACAACTATGAACTAGGTTTAAAGCATATGAAATACATTAGGCAACAACATGCACTTTGAGAGTGCAGACAGCCCAGTTTTCATCAATTAACATATTCTGTGGACATACCCTCATCCGCTCTCTTTTCCTGAAAGCTGATCTGTCCAGTCCAGTTGGAAATGCATCTGCTTTGAGTGTCGCAGGATATCCACACATTCTTGCCATCTCTGTCGTAGCATAGCTTTCGTCGGTAAAGTGTGCGGAACAAACGTCCAATTTCTTGCCACTTTCGCATCTTTGGGCCACTGGTGCAACTTGAATCCGTCCCTGTTCGTGTTGTTACACACTCCGACAACACACCGACGAGGCATGATGTCTCCAAGGTACGGAAAACAGTCGAAAAAACGGAAAATAACAAAGCTGATTTGACTCGGTATTTGTAATGTGTTTGAGAAAATGGCGGATTGCTTCCCAATGTGATGTCACAACGTGACGTCATCGCTCCGAGAGCGAATAATAGAAAGGCGTTTAATTCGCCAACATTCACCCATTTAGTGTTCGAAAATCGGTTAAAAAAATATATGGTCTTTTTTCTGCAACATCAAGGTATATATTGACGCTTACATAGGTCTGGTGATAATGTTCCCCTTTAACAACCAAACAAAGGAAGCATGGGGCATTTTTCTCCAAGAAATGCAAAATGCCACCCAGAACGCTATGACAACAGCCCACCACTTTGAGCCTCGCATAGTTAATGAGCCAGCCGGGCGTGACGTCAGGTGAATACAACATATACACAAGCTTAGTGCATCACTGACAACTCGGCGTGTTGTCACTTTACAGCCCGCATTCAATAATTTGATGGTATTGTGCTAAAAATGAGATGACAAAACATTTTAGTGAGCAGTGGCGTTACTTGGCAACACTAACAAAGTTAGCAATTTACGAGTGACCATCTCAGTAGACAAATGTCAAGACGTTATAAATGTATAAAGTTGCAAGGGCCCGTGCACCTGACATACGCTCTTGCGAAACCCCCACCTCTGCCAAACAAAAAAAGAGGATAGTCATGATTCACAAAAGCCTTATTTTCAGTTCAGAAAAGCAGATTTTTCTGGAAAAATCACTCCTGATTTGAAAAAATGTATTGTGAGGGGCATGTGTCATATCATGGTTGATTCTTAATTGCGCTGCTGAAATAGAGAAACATTAGCTAAGTAGTCGACTTTGTTATTTAAATAAAACCACAGGAAGAGAACAGTTGCAAACATACAATATGCCATTTAGATGTATGTGTGAAATAACAGCAAGTCTGTAGACGCAAATAGGTATATTTAGGTTTTTGTGGTTTAACCCAAGGCAACATGGTGTCCCAATCGTGGAGAAAATGTATGTTTGTGATTGTGTGGGCTGTGTGTTGGTGCATGTGCCTGCTACCCCACTGGCTGCACCACAGCAGGAGGTCAGCAGGTACTGAGAGTGGTGAGGGGAATTCTCACAGACAACCCTTGTGGTAAGATGCTTTAGATAGCGAGCTTGCAAAACTGCATCTTTTTCACACTATAAGCACTCCACTGCCACTTGTTATCTTAACAGTGCGCCATTTATTCACTTAACTGTTCTATATCCAGCACTATGACATTACTAATAATGTTAAACAAGACTCTTGCGTTGTTTAAAATAAAATATTGTTGACAAGCCAATGAAGTTAATCTATTGTTGTAAGGTAGCTTTTACATTTTAGTTGTTTGTTTAGCTTTCATTAGACAAGGCTGTCTGAGATAGGCTCCAGCGCCCCCCGCGACCCCGAAGGGAACAAGCGGTAGAAAATGGATGGATGGATGGATAGACAAGGCTGTACAAAACTACTATCCATTTACAATACACTAATTTAATCAGTATTATGTACTTTTATTACAGTTGTAAATTTTACAGTCACTAACATTTTTTCTACTTGGGAGCGGGGTAAAATACTCTGAATAACAAATAAATATTGCAGTAACAGGCTATTCAATAGAGGGCACCATAATGGTTCCTTAAACCCTTGTAACAAACAGTCATTACCGTACCTTCTGTTCAAACTGCGACTTCATTGAGTTCCACTGAACGTCCCACTGCTTATTCACCTCAAGTACCTGAAAGCAGCACACAGAGTAAAACATCTCGGCATATAAGAAAATAAATATGACATGCTAGTATAATTGATAATAATGGTTTTGAACTTTCAAAAGGGGAAGAGGCTCACATCTTTCCTCTGCTTCTCCAGGAGCTTGATCTTCTTTTCGTAAAACTCAACATCACAAGGTTTGTTTGGGCTTTTCCCTGCAGCTTTTCCACTCTGGGGGCACACGGAACACCCCCAATATTACGCAGCAATCACGGTAGGAAGGCTTCATACTGAGCATTTAAAATCACAAGTTAGCTTAGAAAATTGTGATCGAGTAATTTAGAAAACTGTCAAATAGTAGATCTGATAAGATAAGAGGCATTTACAAAAATATCCATTCGAGTCGCACTTCTTTAAGCTACAAATGAGTTGACATTGTTTTGAAAACATTTTTCACTTGAAGAATTTTAGTTACCGGTAACTTATTTGTCCTGTTCATTATAAGTTTGCAGTCCTTAATGGACAGTTACTGTATATAGTACAAAATATGGTTGTTTCATTTTCAAAATACCTTCTGCGGCGTAGTGGCTTCCATTTTTGGTCTCACCATCGCACAATCCTCTTTAACTGGTTCATCTTTGGTGTCGGGAGCTTCAGTGTCAGACGCTGCCATAGATGATGATGATGATGACGACGATGCTGCAGCTACCACTGCAGAAGTTGATGCTGCTGATGTTCCTCCAGTTACAAGCTCCTTCAGTTTCTGATTCTCTTGCCTAGAAAAGTTAACATTGTGCTAGATTGGATTCGTAAAGAAGGACTTATTCCAGAGTTTGGTCCAGCTCCAGGATGTAGGAAACCCAACAGTACGTTGTATAACGCCTGCACATGGTGCGACTATATTTGCTATCCTAAAGTGAAAGCATGTGCAACTGCCAACAACCTCAAAAAAAAAAGAAAAATATGAGGGAGGAGTCATGATAAGAGCTGCAGCGCACATATACTTTATTTTTGAAGGATTGGATATTGTTTTCTTGAGCTCAAGTTCAATTTTGATTTTTCACTTCAAAAACCTCACAATGTAGCTGTCACATATCAAAATACAAGCAAAAATAATGAACAGTAATTTGACTCTGTATTCATTAAACTACTTAATAATTTACCTATCCTAAAGATTTGGTTTTTTGACTAGCATTTCATGCAGCACTGAGGACTTTTTTTTAACCAATAAAACACCACAAAGAGCTGCCATGTTCAAATAGAAACAAAAACATTACCTCAGCTGTTCTAAGTCCCTATTCCTGATATGATGATCCTCTTCCATTTTCTTCCGCAACTCATTGTTCTCCTGTCTGAGCTGCTCACACAGAGTCTGCAATTCCCCACCCCAAAAAAACAATATTAGGCAGAATTTAATGTATACATGCTTTTCATTGTACAGTTTGTTCTAAAAAAGGACAAAAAGCAATGAAATGATGTTTGAAAAGAATTCTTATAAAATGCCATATGAAATACGTACTGTAGACATTTGTGCGGGCGCACACATTTTGTTTGTGCACATATTGAACTACAAAATATAATTTATTCAATGAGAATGAACAACCCCATGTTCATGTAAGCACCTACAAACCCTAACCCTTCTTGGTTTCATTTACTGTCTTGACAGTTACTGTAAACCACTTGGCTCCCACTGCTTCATTATTGTTTATTATCTCTAATTATCGGACTGCGTCATACCTGCAGGAGGGAAGTCCTCTGTTCATTCTTTTGGACCTTAGAGGAAAGATGGTGAAACTCCACAGCCATTCGACCTAGGTGAGCTAACAGCTGGTTTGGGTTGGACTCCTCTGCGAATATGCTAAAGGAGCTTTCCAATTTCTTCAACTGGCTTGCCAGCTCAATGTTCTCCTGAGGCAGCAGAGGGATTACTCCTGCCATGGACCTGGTCTGGACAAACACACACCCACATGTTGACAGTCAGTCATGGTGACTCAGTAAGATATTACATGTCAAAAAGAAAAGACAGTCACACTATAACAGTCATAGTGATACTATGTCTGTCTAGCCTAATAAGTCAAACCAGTCGACCTCGTTGGATCCAAAGTATAGCACAACGAAAAATAACCATATCGAATGAACTCATCAATATACACTGATCAAATTTTACACCATTAATTTTAGAAGGTGACTACTTTTCTATCATATATGGCAATGATATACGATAATACTCTGACATAGTATCCTACTATGACCACATTCCTTTGGATGCAGTATGTGACTGAATCATCAGGATGATTCCAGTCAGTAATAATCCTGGACTTTCCCCCTTGGTTGACAAAGGCTAGAAGCACCAGAATTGAAAGTGTTGCCAACTTACTTCACCAAAATAGGTTTCTAAAGTTGAGGAAAAGGCAATTAAGTAAAGGACGCAAGTACACAGAATGATGACTAAGAGACATACCAACATTGTGACAACGGAATTTAAGTCTTACTTCAAATGGAAGCATAAATGTTAGTTGTAAAACAAATATTAATAGAAGTTTGAAAAGATGGTTGGTACATACAGTCAACACATCTGAAGTCCTATCCATATTGACCGCTTCAAACTCTGATAAGGCATTCTGTAAATGTCAATAAAAAAAAAAGGCAGTTGTCAATTCAAATTCCACCAGTTGACAGCGTCAGGATTTCATAATGTGGGCTAGTGTCCGACTGATTTTACGGGTCAATGCCCATTCCAATAATAGTGAATTAAATAAATAAATAAAAATATAATTTTTTTTATTTAAAAAAAGGATTAAATTTACTTTTGATGGCTTAAATATAGCTCCTAAAACTATTTAAAGTGAAGGGAAAAAATATTACTATTTTCAAATATGTTATCTGAAATTGTGTGGAACAAGCAGCTGCATACAATAATCTGAACATAAAATAAATACAAAACAGTACGCAAAAGAGCAGTGAACTTCTGGGAAATAAAATAATATTTTAAGACATTTACTTTAACATGCCCTCTCAGCAAATGTAGTTACTATATTACCCAAAAGTCTTAGCACAGTAGACCAGAAGGAAAATTAGATACAAAATTGTTGTGCTACTAAAGAAAATAAAAGAGAACCTATTTTGGTGCAAGCTGTTGTTTCTGGTGTGTTCAAGTAAGCAATTCACATCACATCAATTATTCCAGGCTATTAACATACAAAGAGAGGCGAAAGAGCAGACAAGAAAAGTGACAAAAGCCAGAAAAAAATACTAAGAAAAAATATAGAAACAAATGATAGAGGAGGAATACAAGAAAAAAGAAAAGAAAAACAATGGAGAGGACAGATAGACAAGTGAGTCAAATACAACGGAAAATAAATACATATGGCGCTGTCTAAGAAGAGAAAAATATACAGTGAAAATAGAGCATTTACCCCAAAGTTGCTAAAAATTAAGTGTTATCGGTATTAATCACCCAAATTTAGGCTGATTACAAATTATTCTCCAATTTATTCGGCCGGACACTAATGTAGGCTGCAGCTTACATTTGTTCACAGTTGAAATGTTCTACTCCTCTCAAAGTTACACTCACGTTAAGTCTGTTGGGCTGAATGGCCTTTGCTAAACAGCTCGCCTCTTCTTCCCTTGGCTCTGCGGTGGAATGCAAACAAGGTTTACCTGTGTGTGGCAAAACAAAAAGACACAGTCAAATCCATCTGGGAGGAGTTTTGTGGAATACATAAAAAAGCCTTGTCACATAGCAGATGGAGTAATCCAAAAGTGTCAAAACATCACCAACTAAGTGAGACCTACTTTGTGTTTCAGTCCGAACAGGTCCTGCCACGCACAGACTGGCTGCAAAGCTGGCGGATTTGAGGGCCTCATTGTCTCGGACAAGTTCCTCTACTCTCAGACGAAGCCTTGAAGCTTCCAGCTGGGACTCTTCAAGCAAGCTGCCTGCATAGAGATGGTGCATCAGTTTCACTAAATCCTGCATCATTATCTGTGGTTCACACACACACAGGGACAACACTGCAACTACAGTAAGTAGAGCATCAGTAGTATTTGTAATATTTCTTAAGAACAAGAAACACACCTTCAATGAGTCATTGGGTGTAAAGCAGGTTTAGCTAGATTCTTATCTTTTTGCTACATCACATAGCACATAGTCAGTTTTGCTTCTGTGTGTGCATAATTTGACTGAGGAAATATGTTAAAGGGGCCCTATTAGGCAAAACCAACTTTTCTTACCTACTGGTACCTGCTTATGTGTATTTGGGATCTGCATAAGTCTCGAAAATGTGAAATCACAACGTGGACGTATGGCAGAGATATTTATAAAACAATCATGCCTTCATTTTTTCTTTCATAATTTGCTTGTGATCTTTTCTGACCTGTGACGTCAGCGGATTATCCAAATATTGTACAAATTTACCCAAACATCCTTGCAAGATCAGCCATTTTTAATCTATGAAGAACATGTCTACAATGAAACTCAATGAAGAAAAATGCTCTGTTGGTTGCTTTAACCAGCATTAGTCCCTAAACAAACGTTCAACCCCATCTGAAGTAGGGCTTAGCTAAACATAAAAAACAACTACTAAACAAGACTGTCGTGGCGGGAAACGAAAGCCCAGTCAGCGTGAAGGAGCATGGTAAGGATGGGTTTGTTTGCATCTAACACCGCCTCTCAAAACGAACCGTTCTAAAAGCAGCCAAAAAGTGGTTTAAGGATAGGTTTTTACAGCAAAATCCATGCAACATTTTGACCAAAGAACCATCATTGCATGTTACGTAAACCAAAATAAAGTGTTTAAAAAATAGGAAAAAAATCACAAGACCCCTTTAAGGTAAAATTCCTCATGCCAGTGCAAATAAGGGTCAAGTGATTGTCTTTTGATTCTATACAAAGCATATAATCATTTTATAAATAAAGACTATTATTTTTGTTGGATCAATAAACAATTTTGACATATTTTTGACTATGCTGCTGCCTATAGACAGTGTTTCACCTGCATTCCTTTCTTTTGTGACGGCCTACCACAAGCACCCTTCATGCGCTGGCTGTTAAACACATTATGTGAATGCAGTTCTTTGTTACAACTTCATACAGTAGATGGCATCATAACACACCTCATTAGCACCTGGTCTGCTACAGAATACTAGCAGGAGGGAACAGTTATAGAGACTAGACTAGACTAATCTTAGAAGTGTAGAAGGGGCCTAATGTTGGGTGATATATGATGATTATGCGCTGTATCAAGTTGTTTTATTGAAACAAATACTAAACATGAGTAACTTTTGACATTTTACAGTGTTATGCTTAGATAAATGCAAACTATAAAAAATAACTAAAATAATATTTGAAATAAAAACCTTTTTTTTTTTAAATAAATATAATAGTGAAACAATCTTCAATCTTCTTTAAAGGGTCAAATCATGATTTTTTTCGACATCTAAAACACTTCCTTGTGGTCTACATAACATGTAATGGTGGTTCTTTGGTCAAATGTTGGCACAGATTATTTTATACAGACCGTTTTCAAGTTGCTTTCTGACCGTATCTTCAGGATGCGCCCTTTTGTGGCGGTCTTATTTACATGCCTACCCTTTGACAGCATCTTCTCCCCATCAGCCACGTTGAAGTTTTTAGCACTTCCATAACGAGTGTACTGACGGATATGAGCTATAGGATATACGCTAATTTGTATGAGAAATGGCAACAGCGAAGGATACATGTCCATGTACGAGCAAGTCTGCCCTATAACAAGAAGATTTACAACAGAGGTGGACTTGCACAAAACACTTTAGGTAAATCTCTATCATATATGGATAATCGCTGAAGCCACACCTGGGAAAAGCCAGGCTGGCATAGTTTAAACAATACAATAAAAAGGCCCAGATTCTGCAACAGCAGAACAAGGAAGAGACCATGGATGAAAAGGGGCATAGCATTAAATAGGCAATAACATCAACATTTCAGGAAGTGCTAAGTTACAAGAAGGGGCAAAAAGAATGGATTTCAGTAGGAACCTTAGAAAAGATCCATGACAGGAAAAGGAAGAAGGCATAAATAAATTATAGCCACACACGTGCTGGAAAAATCAAAGCCCAAGAACAGTATTCAGAAGCAAATAGAATAGTTAAAATAACTTATTAATGCAAACGAGGTGGCGCGAAAGGGTAACATGAGGGAGCTGTAGCTAACATCAAAAACCTCTCAGGCAAGTTTGGCCGGCCAGAGAGGCCAGTGAGGGACAAAGAAGAAAAACATATTCAGACATAGAATAGCATAAACTTAGATGGGATGAGCATTTTGAAAATGTCTTTGTACAGATCTTCTCCACCAAACTTAGTAAATATCCAACCAGCCAATAGTTACCTTCCTATTGTCTATGATGTTCCAACGAAGGAAGAAATGTATAAGGCCCTCAAGCAATTAAGAAACAGCAGTTCAGCATGGCCAGACACCATTCCTGCTGAAGCTTTGAAAGCAGATGAAGTGACCACTGTGGAAATTCCATATCCTCTATTCCAAAACATTTGGGAGAAGGACATTCTATCAGAGTGGAAGGAAGGCCTCAAAGAAGGGTGACCTTAGTTCCTGTGCCAACTACAGGGGGGTTAACACGATTATCAACCCCAACTAGGATCTTCAATTGAGTCCTCTTAAACAGAATAAAAGATGCGGTTGACCCACATCTCCAAGATCAACAATCTGGCTTCAGGAAGAGTAGATCATGCATTGACAAAGTAACAACCCTGCGGGATATCCTGGAAAAGTCCTTGGAATGGAACTTACCTCTCTATGTGAATTGTATTGACTGTGAGAAGGCGTTTGACAGTGTGGATAGGCAGATTATCTGGAGAATGTTGAGACACTACGGGGTAACAGCAAATATTACGAACATCATCAGGAACTCATATGAAGGAATGACCTGCAGAGTGCGTCATGGCCAGCAGCTTACCAATCAATGCCCTCCAAGTGCAAACAGGAGTGAGGCAAAGATGCTTACTATCACCCTTCCACTTTCAGTTGGCAATAGATTGGGTAATGAAGACATTAACTGCTCAAAAGAGGAATATTATCTAATTTACATCCTTCCATCCATCCATTTTTTACCGCTTGTCCCTCTCGAGGTCACAGGGATTGCTGGAGCCTATCCAGCTACACTCGGGCGGAATGGCGGGGTACACCCTGGACAAGTCGCCACCTAATTGCAGGGCCAACACAGATAGACAACATTCACACTCACATTCACACACTAGGGCCATTGAACGCAATTGTATGACCTTAAGACTTTGCTAATGACCTGACACTTATTTCCCACAGACAGCAACAAATGCAGGAGAAGACCACTATCACTGCAAGTCACTTAGCATGTCTTGGCCTCTTTATACACAAAGGGAAGAGCAAGTTTCTCAAAGTAAAGGCTAGCAGGAGAAGCATTAGACGAAGTGGACAAGCTTCACCTATCTTGGCCGTGTAGTCGATAATCAGGGAGAGACAGATGCTGATGTGAAGGTTAGGATTGAAAAGGCAAGGGCAGCTATGCACCAGCTGGATAATGTTTGGGGATCCTCTGAGCTGCCACAAAATACCAAGATCAGGATCTTTAACTCTGTGGTCAAGCTTGTGCTTTTCTATGGCAGAGAGACCTGGAGAACAATGTTGAAGAAAATTCCGGCCTTTGTCAACACCTGTCTCAGATGAATCTTAAGTGCACACTGGCCGAACACTATCAGTAATTTGGAGCTGTGGAAGCGAACAGGACAGCAGCCTGTGGAGGAAGAAATCCTCAGAAGACAGTGGAGATGGTTGGCCATATTCTTTGCAAGCCTGCATCCAACACCACAAGACATGCCCTCTTTTGGAATCCACAAAGTTAAAGGAGAGGCAGACTAACGAACAGCTGGCACTGGGACCAAATGCAGATGTGAAGAGGTCTGACCATATATGGAGACAGCTGGAGAAGTTGGCCCAGGACCGTGATGACTGGAGAGCTCTTGTTCATGGCCTATGCCTAAAGTTGGACGGTAGGCACAAGTCAGTGAGTAAGCTAAACACCCTTTCAGATTGTGTACATTTGTTGTGTCAGTGCTTATTGTCACTGGGAAGCTCATATAACAAGTTGACTATTTCCAGCAGCTTTTAAAATGTGTTTTTTTTCAAACTGTTGCAACTGAAAACACGTCTTTAGCAATGTGATGGGACACTGCTGTAGTAATAGCGCACCACTTTTCCTTTCATATGGAACGCAACGGCGCAAAAAGAAGCTAGCAGTGAGCTGTGTGCAGGTTGTGCTGCTGGGGCCGCTTTAGCACACAGCTTCACACACACACACCTTGTGTTAAGTTAAATGTGGTAAAAAAATAATTTGTCTTTTACTGACCAGTTCCACAACCAGACATTGCTTCCTCTGTACTATTTGGAGGAGGGGCATAGCACAAAGTGCAGAGAGTGTGATCAGTGAGACTTCCTCCTCAAGATAGCACAAACTCAATCTATATTGAAATTAACGATGTTTGTTTTATTTTTTTATATTGAGCTTAAAATAAATATAGATATATTAACAATATCATTATATCGCCAGTCCTAATGCTAACTAAGTGACTTAGTTGTTATATTTAAAGATTAATTTAAACCTTTCTAGATCATCCTTTGTTTTAAAAAAAAAAGACAGATCTAACACATTTTCCTGTCTGTTAGACACTTTTGGAGGCTCTACCATAAACATGTGTCAAACAGTGTGTCCCTGCTGTGGAGCCCTTTCCACAGGACTTACCCAGGCTCTTAAGACCCTTCATCCTCTCCCTCAGCATGTTGTTCTCCTCCAGGAGCTGTCGATAACTGCTTCCTCCTCCAGACTCATCCCTGGTCTTGACGTCACTCCCACCTGGATCATAGATGCGGTACGGACCCTTTCCTTCCATTGTTTTGTTCACTTGCTAAACATGATTCTGTAAGCTGAAAAAGAGCAGAGAAAACCACATTAGGAAATAATCTATGTCTTAAATTTTTACAGACAATGGTACCTGTGAGACAGAAGAATTGATTGATTGATTGATTGATTTAAACTTTTATTAGTAGATTGCACAGTACAGTACATATTCCGTACAATTGACCACTAAATGGTAACACCCGAATAAGTTTTTCAACTTGTTTAAGTCGGGGTCCACATAAATCAATTCATGGTAACAATAAGTTAAGACTTAAAAAGGGTTTCTTTAAAGTTCGTCTCACTCAGCTCCGATTGAAAACAAAACTAGATTGTGTGTGCACCTTCAAACTTGTAGTTGCACTTTGGTCAAGATTGAAAATAAAACTAGATTGTGTGTGCACCTTCAAACTTATAGTTGCACTTTGGTCAAGACGAAATACTATAAAAAGTTACTTAAACACTTTAGTGCAGTCCAGTTTGCAATAACATTTGTATTTTTGTTAGCAGACCAAATAATATCTCAGTTAAAAGGGGCTGTTTGCAATATGTTATTTTAACATTAGTGGTTTAACAGAACATGCATATCTAAAATGTCTATATTTCAAAAAGCTTCCAATTAAATACTACATAAAAATGTATTGTCAGCCCGAGGAATTTGTCTGCCATTCAGACTTCAGGCCATTTTGTCCGCGTGCACATACTCAAAAGCAGCCCAAGACAAGCAACTAGCAGTTTGCAGCCGCATTGCTGTTGTGATAGTCCGTCCTGAGATCGGTAGGTCATGAGTTCAAACCCCAGCCGAGTCATATCAAAGACTATAAAAATGGGACCTCCCTGCTTGGCACTCAGCATCAAGGGTTGGAATTGGGGGATTAAATCACTAAAATGATTCCCGAGCACGACCACTGCTGCTACTCACTGCTCCCCTCACCTCCCAGGGGGTGGAACAAGGGGATGGATCAGATGCAGAGAGTAATTTCACCACAGCTAGTGTGTGTGTGTGACTATCAGTGGTACTTTACCTTAACTTAACTTAATGATTAGATGTATATTGTAACATCAGCCAGCAAAATCGCTATCATTAGCTAACAACTCACACAACTAATGTGCATGCTACGTACGAGCATATTTTACGCCAGTAGGTGCTAAAAGCTGTAAGAGAGTGGGATATAATGCTTAAATCACATTGAAAATGTAGCGCCGTCTGGGGCATCTGCGTAAAGGTTGAAAACAGCCAATTTAAGCATATCCGGCATATGTAACATGGACTTCGTCCAACAAACTCACATACCACAACATGGCGTCTTCTGAGTCACATACACTCCGAGTACGTCATTACCAGCTGATATTTTACCATTTGAGATGTAACAAAGAAAATGCAAATTATATGAAGACTTCAAAAAGATTTCCAGAGATGTGCTGCAAGAAGACAACACTTTTGACAACTTGATAGAAAGTAACGCTTTTAAATTTCTAATCTTTACTTGCTAATGATTTTCACTCAGCTTTCAGCCGGTTCCAGTCACATCGGGTGACAACTTATTCAATGTTTTGGTCCGTTGGTGCAGTCGGCGTTGACACTTGCCTCAATCAGGACTGGAGTCCGCTGGCAAGTGGACCGAGGCCCATCTTTCAGGGCACTTGTTCGGCCTTTGGGTCCTGTACTGCGTTCGCACATCACCAAACGAATCTTGCCAGCGGACCAAAGTTAGTTTCAACTAGATAGCAGGTGTGAACCAACCCTAGTAGATTTTTTTATACTGACGATCATGAAATCGTAAATGAAAATACATTTTTGGGAGTAATAATTGATGGTAAACTATCATGGAAACCTCATGTCAGACACATTAAAACAAAAATCTCAAAAAGCCTCTCAATTATGAACAAAGCAAAACGATACCTCAATGAAAATGCACTCCGTACTCTATACTGCACCTTGGTACTCCCATACCTTATTACATACCGTGTTGCAGTATGGGGGAATACTTACCACAACACAATTCATCTTCTGATCATATTACAGAAAAGAGCACTGCAAATCATTCACAACGTTGGTTATTTAGAACATACTCATAATCTGTTTATGCAATCAAAGTTGCTCAAATTTGATGACCTTGTTAAATATAATACATTAATAATCTTATATAAAGCATTTACCATATTTTTCGGACGATAGGTCGCAGTTTTTTTCATAGTTTGGCCGGGGGTGCGACTTATGTGTGAAATTATTAACACATTACCGTAAAATATCAAAGAATATTATTTAGCTCATTCACGTAAGAGACTAGACGTATAAGATTTCATGGGATTTAGCGATTAGGAGTGACAGATTGTTTGGTAAACGTATAGCATGTTCTATATGTTATAGTTATTTGAATGACTCTTACCATAATATGGTATGTTAACATACCAGGCACGTTCTCAGTTGGTTATTTATGCCTCATATAACGTACACTTATTCAGCCTGTTGTTCACTATTCTTTATTTATTTTAAATTGCCTTTCAAATGTCTATTCTTGGTGTTGGGTTTTATCAAATAAATTTCCCAAACAATGCGACTTATACTCCAGTGCGACTTACATATGTTTTTTTCCTTCTTTACTATGCATTTTCGGCCGGTGCGACTTATACTCCGGAGCGACTTATACTCTTTTTATAAGAAGAGTGCAGGCTCATAACTTGAGGGGCTTTGGATATTTCTTATTGCCGAGAGCTCAAACCACTCGTAAAGGTTTTTGTGTGTCTGTATGCGGAGTAAAACTATGGAACAAACTGGACTTACAACACGAGCAATGCCAAACTATTAATCGATTTAAACTATTATACAAACATGGGGTCTGGTTCAAATACAGAGATGAGGGTCTTTAATTTGACCTGCTGTTGTACTCTTGTCTCAAAGTGTTAACACGTGCTCAATGTTTCCTTACCATTATTGCTATGTTGTCTATACAAATTTTTGTTACAGTGTAATAATTATTGTTACCTGTGGTAATGCCACTATGATACAACATCTGTATTATAATCCTTGAACAAAGTAACACTGAAACTCATGTGAATAATCACTGAATGGAGAACTGGGGGTGGGATTAAATAAATTATCTTCTTTCCACTCCCTTTCAGGCAAAACTGGACAATCATGCATTACATACGATACATTACATTTTGCACTATATTAATTTATATTATTATGGTTGAAATATAGAGATGAGGGTCTTTAATTTGACCTGCTGTTGTACTCTTGTCTCAAAGTGTTAACACGTGCTCAATGTTTCCTTACCATTATTGCTATGTTGTCTATTACCAATGTTGGTAGGTTCATTATTCCTACATTGTTGATACAAATTATTGTTACAGTGTAATAATTATTGTTACCTGTGGTAATGCCACTATGATACAACATCTGTATTATAATCCTTGAACAAAGTAACACTGAAACTCATGTGAATAATCACTGAATGGAGAACTGGGGGTGGGATTAAATAAATTATCTTCTTCCTACTCCCTTTCAGGCAAAACTGGACAATCATGCATTACATACTATACATTACATTTTGCACTATATTAATTTATATTATTATGGTTCAAATATAGAGATGAGGGTCTTTAATTTGACCTGCTTTTGTACTCTTGTCTCAAAGTGTTAACACGTGCTCAATGTTTCCTTACCATTATTGCTATGTTGTCTATTACCATTGTTGGCATTTTGTCTATTACCAATGTTGGTCGGTTCATTATTCCTACATTGTTGATACAAATTATTGTTACAGTGTAAAAATGATTATTACCTGTGGTAATGCCACATCTGTATTATAATCCTTGAACAAAGTAACAGTGAAACTCATAAGAATAATCACTGAATGGAGAACTGGGGGTGGGATTAAATAAATTATCTTCTTCCTACTCCCTTTCAGGCAAAACTGGACAATCATGCATTACATACTATACATTACATTTTGCACTATATTAATTTATATTATTATGGTTCAAATATAGAGATGAGGGTCTTTAATTTGACCTGCTTTTGTACTCTTGTCTCAAAGTGTTAACACGTGCTCAATGTTTCCTTACCATTATTGCTATGTTGTCTATTACCAATGTTGGCATTTTGTCTATTACCAATGTTGGTATATTCATTATTCCTACATTGTTGATACAAATTATTGGTACAGTGTAATAATTATTATTACCTGTGGTAATGCCACATCTGTAGTATAATCCTTGAACAAAGTAACAGTGAAATTTATGTGAATAATCACTGAATGGAGAACTGGGGGTGGGATTAAATACATTATCTTCTTCCTACTCCCTTTCAGGCAAAATTGGACAATCATGCATTACATACTATACATTACCTTTTGCACTATATTAATATGTGTTGTCAACTTTGTACTTTTTTATGTCATTGCCTGAAATAAATAAATAATGAAATACAAATTAATGAATCATGTTTGGTCAGGATGAACCAATAACCATGTTGTCACTGACTTTAACTAGGAATGTATTGAAGGCACAGCTTGGCTGCTTGTACACACCTTAAAAAACACATTATAACATCTGTTAATGAAGCCACCCAACTATTTACAGTATGCCATGAAACCATTGCATGTATCAAAGCTTATCTTTCCTCTCAACAAAAAGAGGGATCACTCAAACATGCAAGCGGTACAGAAAATGAATATGAACACCATTAAAGCGCATAAACGAACATGTATCTATTGTACAATGATAGCTGCAATGATTGGCTGAAGAAGGCTAATATTAGTTTGCGCTGTTGTCACGCAAATGACTAGCAACATTTTGTTAGCCGTCGGCAAGCTAACACGGGATAACAATGGGAGACAGGAAGGAGCTCGCCTCCTCTCGTTTGAACCATATCTACAGACACTTTTACCGAAGCGGTTCGCTCGTCACAAAGCACATATGTAGGACTAACCGACAAACAAAGCGCAGTCCTCTGACAGAATACCTTTCCGCTAGCGGCGGCCTCTCGCCTGTGTGCCCAGACATCTACTGCGGAAGTGGTCTGCTGCTGCTCTATGCCGTAACATGGGAAATTCCACCTTGCAACGTTTGATGTAAACAGCAATGATTGACAGTTGGATTGGCCAATCAGCGCCATAGGGGGTGGAGCCACTGTGCCTTACGGACGTAATCAAGTCTGTAACTATATATAGAGGTATATATTTTCATTTTTATATTCATAAATGCAAGTTTCTCAATAGCCGACTTGTTTTTTTGTGCCTTTAAAAAAGAATTCGAACTCTACTTTAAAACACTCTATACCTCTAACGACCAAAAAGCTGTGAAAACGATGATGCTGTGTTCCAAATTTGGATTATTTACGGCAGTGGTCCCCAACTACCGATTGGTACCGGGCCGCACAAGAAAAAAAAATAAAAAAATAAAAAAAATAAATAAAAAAAAATAAAAAAATAAAAATAAATATATATATATATATATATATATATATATATATATATATATATATATATATATCCATCCATCCATTTTCTACCGATTATTCCCTTTGGGGTCGCGGGGGGCGCTGGAGCCTATCTCAGCTACAATCGGGCGGAAGGCAGGGTACACCCTGGACAATATATATATATATATATTTTTTTTTTGGTACCGGGCCGCACAAGAAATAATATTTATATATATATATGTATATATATATATATAAAACAAACGAACAAAAAAATATATATATATATTTTTTTTTTGGTACCGGGCCGTACAAGAAATAAAAAAATAAAAATAAAAAATATATATATATATATATATATATATATATATATATATTTTTTTTTTTTTTTTTTTCTTGCCGCACAAGAAATTAAAAAAAAAAAAATAATATATATATATATATATATATGATTTTTATTTAGAAATTAAAAAAAAAAAAAAAAAATAAATATATATATATATATATATATTTTTTTTTTTTTTTTTTTTTTAAATTTAAAACTTATATATATAACTTATATATATAACTTAATATATATATATATATATATATTTTTTTTTTTTTTTTTAATTTCTTCCACTAAATTAAAAACAAAACAAAAAAAACAACAAACAAACAAACAAAACAAAAAAAATATATATATATATATATATATATATATATATATATTTTTTTTTTTTTTTTTTTCTTGTGCGGCCCGGTACCAAAAAAAAAATATATATATATATATTTTTTTTTTTTTGTTTGTTTGTTTGTTTTTTTATTAAATCAACACCCAAACAAGGCCACCGGCCTTGACAATATCCCCTCCAGATTCCTCAGGGACTCTGCCTCCATCATTGCCCCGATCATCACGCACATAATCCATCCATCCATCCATCCATCTTCTTCCGCTTATCCGAGGTCGGGTCGCGGGGGCAGCAGCCTAAGCAGGGAAGCCCAGACTTCCCTCTCCCCAGCCACTTCGTCCAGCTCTTCCTGTGGGACCCCGAGGCGTTCCCAGGCCAGCCGGGAGACATAGTCTTCCCAACGTGTCCTGGGTCTTCCCCGTGGCCTCCTACCGGTCGGACATGCCCTAAACACCTCCCTAGGGAGGCGATCGGGTGGCATCCTGACCAGATGCCCGAACCACAAATCTACCAATTACACAAGGCCAAGTACCAAAAGATTTTAAGATAGCAAGAGTAACTCCCCTCTTTAAAAAAGGAAGCAAATTGGAACCCGGCAACTACCGACCTGTTTCTATTCTCAGTTCCATTTCGAAAGTAATGGAGAAAATAGTTTATGAACAGGTCGATAGTTACCTTGCCACTAATAAACTCATGTACAAATTCCAATCCGGCTTCAGAACTAACCACTCCACTGACACATGCCTTCTCAATCTGACCGACCACATCAAACATGAGGTGGACGCGGGCAAATACTGCGGCATGGTCATGCTGGACCTTCAGAAGGCCTTTGACACCGTTAACCACGCTATACTGTTGGATATGCTCAGTGCAATCGGATTTGACAAAACCTCATCAAGCTGGATGCAATCTTACTTGGAGGGGAGGGAGCAGGTGGTAGAGGTGAATGGCACCGTGTCCCCCCCCTCTCGGTGAGCTGTGGAGTCCCCCAAGGCAGTGTATCGGGGCCTTTACTGTTCCTAATATACATAAACGACTTGTCATCGGCATGCGACTCTGAATTGTTCTTGTTTGCGGATGACTCGGCCTTGCTGGTATCAGACAAGGACAAGTCACAGGTGGAGAAAATCCTCAGTGCTGAACTCTGCAGAACTTGCACCTGGCTCGCTGACAACAAGCTATCCATACACTTGGGTAAAACGGAATCCATCCTATTTGGGTCCCACATCAACCTTAAGAAAGTCAATGACCTCACTATAAAAGTGGGAGACATTGTTATCACCAGGAAAGATGAGGTCACCCTACCTAGGTTCCATTCTAGAGGCTAATCTTTCCTGTGATAAAATGGCAACCAAGGTAATCAAAAAGGTCAACTAACGAACGAGATGTCTCTATAGAATCTCCTCTCTGGTCAACAAAAGCACCATGAGGATTCTGGCGGGAACTCTCGTTCAACCCTTTTTCGATCACGCATGCACCTCCTGGTACCCTAGCACCTCCAAAACCCTCAAATCTAAAATCCAAACATCCCAGAACAAGCTAGTCAGATTACTTCTAGACCTCCACCCCAGATCACACCTCACTCCTACCCACTTCTCCAAAGTGGGCTGGCTCAGGGTGGAGAACAGAGTAAAACAACTTGCACTGAGCCTAGTCTATAAAATCCGCTACACCTCCCTGATACCAAAGTACATGTCAAACTACGTTAAACCCAGCTTCCAAACTAACAAAGGTCTTAACTCATTCTCTTTTTATGCCACATCAATGTGGAATGCGCTCCCAACAGGTATAAAAGAAAGGGCATCTCTATCCTCCTTCAAAACCGCAATAAAAGTTTACCTCCAGGCAGCTACAACCCTAAACTAACACCCTCCCCGGATTGTTAATAATCAAATGTAAACAATCAAATGCAGATACTTTTTCTTATGCCTTCTGATCTCTCTCTCTCTCTCTCTCTCTCTCTCTCTCTCTCTCTCTCTCTCTCTCTCTCTCTCTCTCCCTCTCTCTGCCCACTACTTGCTGTCCATATCCTACCAAGTCAGACCTACACTGTTCCAATATCCATTTCTCTGTTCTCAATTGTTGATGACTGATGATAACAACCAAACCCAACCCTCCACCCCCTCCACACCCCAGATTGTAAATAATGTAAATAATTCAATGTGATGATCTTGTGTGATGACTGTATTATGATGATAGTATATATGATAGTATATATCATGAATCAATTTAAGTGGACCCCGACTTAAACAAGTTGAAAAACTTATTCGGGTGTTACCATTTAGTGGTCAATTGTACGGAATATGTACTTCACTGTGCAACCTACTAATAAAAGTCTCAATCAATCAATCAAAACATAAAAAACACAATATATTAGACTTAGACTTAGACTTAGACTTAGACAAACTTTAATGATCCACAAGGGAAATTGTTCAACACAGTAGCTCAGTTACAATGATGGAAAGTGTAAGGATGGAAAGGACAATGCAGGTATAAATAGACTAATATAGCGATACAAAATCTAACATATATACAAATATATACATAATATGTGTACAGAATAATATATATACAGATATATTATATTATGTCTATAACATATATACAATATATACAATATACAATATATACAACACATGTACAATATTACAGTATATACAGTATATGTGACAGCAGCAGCATAAAATAGAGAGTAGATCCAGCAGGAAATAGAAAATAGACATTATAAACATTATAAACAAAGAGAAGTAGCTAACATGTCAGGTGTCAGGTAATAATAGGCAGATGTCATCTATTGCTGTATGGCGAGTGATTATACAGCTGGATGGAGTGTGGAATTATGTATATTATATATCAGTATAGATCAATACAGTCTGCAGGGATACAGTCCGTAAGCACACGATTGTATTTATTTATGAAAAATAAAAAATTAAAAAATAAAATAACCCCCCGCCCCCAATTTTTTTTCTTTTTAATTTTTAATTTTATTTTTAATTTAATTTAATTTTTTATTTTTTTTATTTGTTATTGTTTTGTCCTGTCCAGCTTCTCTGGCAAATCATATAGTTGATGTAGATGTTCAGATTTACTTTACAAAAGAGAAGTGTAGGATACTTCTCTTGTTGCCTTATTTGTATTTGACTTTATTAAATGTATTTATATTATCATTTGGTGCAGCCGGGCCGGAGCAGGAGGGGATAGAAAGAGGAAAAAAAAGAAGACAGAGGGGGAAATTGTGGGCAAAAGAGGGGGATTAGACAGAGAGACAAAACAACAACAGCAAACACAACAACAACAACAATAGAGCAACATTAGCAAATACGACATGTGCAAATATGATGGTCAAAGTGATAGCAAATAAGCAGTTAGCGAAAATAAAAAAATAATACAGAAATGACAATGAGCATTATTACACTACAAATGGAGCAATACAAATACCAATAGAAATAGCGCTATTGATAATGAACAATACCAATAATTTACCTTTATTATCAACAATACAGTTGTTCAAATGCAACAATACATATACGTAATGATAACTAGAGATACGAAAGAATTCAGAAAAATGGAGGGGAAGAAAGAGAAGCAACCTACAAATTGGGACAAATTTTCAAGTGTTGACCGGTCCGCAGCTACAAAAAGGTTGGGGACCACTGATTTACGGAACTTGTGTGAGTCTATGGCTTTATATGTTGTTCCATATATATATTTTGCATTTTATTTTAGTTATTTTATTGAGTTTACAACCCCCTGGCGCTGTTTTGTATTTGTTTTGTTTATTATTTTTTCTTGATTGTATGTAAATGTTGCATATTATAAATAAAGCTCTTTATAAAATAAAAATAAAAATAAAAATAAATAAAAAATCATCCATCCATCCATCTTCTACCGCATATTTTATTTTTGGAAATCGTTTGAATTACACGGCTTATTATATCTGTTTTCAACGTTTAACAATTTACAATAAACGGCTTTGTGGTTAATAACATCTCTAACAGAAAACAGCATTTGTATAAACTGAAATCATGAGCAATTTAAATGAAATATTTAACTTTTTTTTATATAATACAACAGCATTTGATAAGTAATGAATTGTAATTGTGTTCTATTACTACATTGGACTATTTAATTGATTCTAGCAAAAAAATAATATGCATATAAATAAATCAAACAATTTGAGCCATTGTTGTGCCTTTGTATGCTTTATGAATTTATAAACAAAATAGCAATAAATCCATCCTTACGTGGTGCATATTTTAATGCTTAACAGGAACTGCACTTTTTTTTTTTTTTTTTTTTTTTTTTTTTTTTGCCTATTGTTCACAATCATTTTGAGAGACAAGAAAACATCTTCTTTTTTAGGATTTTGACCCTGCGATGAGGGGGTGATTTGTCCGGGGTGTAACCCGCCTTCCGCCCGAATGCAGTTGGGATAGGCTCCAGCACCCCCGCGACCCGGAACGGGACAAGGGGTGGAAAATGGATGGATGGATAAATGAAATTATAAGCAATTTAAATGAAATTCCCGATACAAAATATTATTAATTTTTTTTGTAGTATAACAGCATTTGATAAGTAATGAATTTTAATTGTGTTCTATTACTACATTGGACTATTTAATTGATTCTAGCAAAACAAAAAAAAGCATATAAATAAATCAAACAATTTGAGCCATTGTTGTGCCTTTGTATGCTTTATGAATTTAAAATAGCAATAAATCCATCTATACATGCTGCATATTTTAATACTTAACGGGAACTGCCCTTTTTAAAAATGTTGCCTATCGTTTACAATCATTTTAAGGGACAAGAACACATCTTTTTTTTTTTTTTTAGGATTTTGACCCTGCGATGAGGTAGTGACTTGTCCGGGGTGTAACCCGCCTTCCGCCCGAATGCAGTTGGGATAGGCTCCAGCACCCCCGCGACCCGGAACGGGACAAGCGGTAGAAAATGCATGGATGGATGGATGAAATTATGAGCAATTTGAATGAAATTCCCCATACAAAATATATATGTATTTTTTTGTAATATAACAGCATTTGATAAGTAATGCATTTTAATTGTGTTCTATTACTACATTTGACTATTTAATTGATTCTAACAAAAAAAAATGCACATAAATAAATCAAACAATTTGAGACATTATTGTGCCTTTGTATGCTTTTTGACTTTATAAACAAAATAGCAATAAATCCGTTTATACATGCTGCATATTTTAATGCTTAACGGGAACTTCACTTTTTTTTTTAATTTTGCCTATTGTTCACAATCATTTTGAGAGACAAGAACACGTCTTTTTTTTTATTTAGGATTTTGACCCTGCTATGAGGTGGCGACTTGTCCAGGGTGTACTCCGCCTTCCGCCCGAATGCAGCTGGGATAGGCTCCAGCCACCCCCGCGACCCCAAGAGAGACAAGCGTTAGAAAATGAATGGATGAATGGATATTTTATGTTTGGAAATCGTTTGAATTACACGGCTTATTATATCTGTTTTCAACGTTGAACAATTTACAATAAACGGCTTTGTGGTTAATAACACCCCTTACTGAAATCATGCACAATTTAAATGAAATTCCCTATAGAAAAATATTTAACTTTTTTGTAATAATATAACAGCATTTGATAAATAATGAACTTTAATTGTGTTCTATTACTACATTGGACTATTTAATCGATTCTAGCAAAAAAAAAAAATGCATATAAATAAATCAAACAATTTGAGCCATTATTGTGTCTTTGTATGCTTTATGACTTTATAAACAAAATAGTAATAAATCTATCCTTACGTGGTGCATATTTTAATGCTTAAAAGGGACTGCACTTTTTTTTTTTTAATTTTGCCTATCGTTCACAATCATTTTGAGGGACAAGAACACGTCTTTTTTTTTTTTTTTAGGATTTTGACCCTGCTATGAGGTGGCGACTTGTCCAGGGTGTACTCCGCCTTCCGCCCGAATGCAGCTGGGATAGGCTCCAGCCACCCCCGCCACCCCAAGAGAGACAAGCGATACAAAACGGATGGATGAATGGATATTTTATTTTTGGAAATCGTTTGAATTACACGGCTTATTATATCTGTTTTCAACGTTGAACAATTTACAATAAACGGCTTTTTGGTTAATAACATCCCGAACAGAAAACAGCATTTGTATAAACTGAAATCATGAGCAATTTAAATGAAATTCCCTATACAAAATATTTAGCTTTTTTTAAATAATATAACAGCATACGATAAATAATTAACTTTAATTGTGTTCTATTACTACATTGATTCTAGCAAAAAAAAAAAATGCATATAAATAAATCTTCGTATGCTTTATGAGTTTATAAACAAAATAGTAATAAATCCATTAATACATTTTAATTTTGCCTGTCGTTCACAATCATTTTGAGAGACAAGAGCACGTCTTTTTTTTTTTTTTTTTTTTTTTAGGATTTTGACCCTGCGATGAGGTGGCGACTTGTCCAGGGTGTACCCCGCCTTCCGCCCGAATGGGATAGGCTCCAGCCACCCCCGCGACCCCGAAAATAGATGGATGGATGGATTTTAAAGATGATAAATAAATGCTTGGAAGATGCAGCTAATAAAAGTCACCGTAGTAGCCTTCAAAACCCTCTAAAACTACTTCAAAACCCTCCATCAACGTTTTATATACACACTGCAAGTATACATAATAATGTTGTAACAAACACATTCATAATAATATGATGCAAAATGATCATTTCAACATTTCTCCAGCACACTGATTTCCGATTCCATAGCAGCGCATTTCTGCCCTCTGGCAACAAATGTGTGTCCTACTTCCAGAAACATAGCCGTGTATGTTCTAACCCTGGTAGACTCGGTAACAAACAACAAAGACGACTATTTTTGGACAAATGGAATATATGGTGTTATAGAAGAGAGCCCGAAGGAAAGATGAGACGTTGAAGCAGACCAAAGCCAAGAGAGTGAGGTCGACATGACTCAAAGCTGTAAAATTTGGAACTTGAAGCCATGCTATTTCGAAATAAATTGAGACCTTACCCAAATAAACCGGGAAAAAAACCGTCCCCGACCAGCTGGACCAAACGCACAACTGTCCATCGAGTGAGTCACACCTTAATGTCATTCATGATACAACGACAGTGCATACGGTGTCTGGCTAGCTGTGTACAAACAAAACATGAAATACTTCACAGATACTGTAATATGTTTGTTCCTGCTTTTCAATCAGTACAAATTAGTGTCCTTTTGCAGTGTTGTGCATTACGAACTCAAACGTGTTTCGTGTTGACGTAGAAGCTTATCTTTTTCCGTAGCTAGCTTTTACGGCAAATACCGTACCACGCCGATGTGTGACTTGTCATCAGCATGCGACTGTGAATTGTTCTTGTTTGCGGATGACTCGGCCTTGCTGGTATCAGACAGGGACAAGTCACAGGTGGAGAAAATCCTCAGTGCTGAACTCTGTAGTACTTGCACCTGGCTCGCTGACAAGAAGCTATCCATACACTTGGGTAAAACAGAATCCATCCTGTTTGGGTCCCACATAAACCTTAAGAAAGTCAATGACTTCACTATAAAAGTGTGTGACATTGTTATCACCAGGAAGGATGAGGTCACCTACCTAGGTTCCATTCTAGAGGCTAATCTTTCCTGTGATAAAATGGCAACCAAGGTAATCAAAAAGGTCAACCAACGAACGAGATTTCTCTATAGAATCTCCTCTCTGGTCAACAAAAGCACCATGAAGATTCTGGCGGGAACTCTCGTTCAACCCTTTTTCGATTACGCATGCACCTCCTGCTACCCTAGCACCTCCAAAACCCTCAAATCTAAACTCCAAACATCCCAGAACAAGCTAGTCAGATTACTTCTAGACCTCCACCCCAGATCCCACCTCACTCCTACCCACTTCTCCAAAGTGGGCTGGCTCAGGGTGGAGGACAGAGTAAAACAACTTGCACTGAGCCTAGTCTATAAAATCCGCCTTCATGGCGACAAATAAATTACGTTTTTTACAAGTATCATCCCTGCAGGACGAGGAATAGCTAAACATGCTTCACTACCGTACACACCGTAGCTCACTGGCGTCACCGCTAATGAACAGCGCCGTTCCTGAATGTAAACAAACACCTGACATCTACTGTAATGATACCAAGTACAGGGGTGTAGCTAGTGGATACTACTATGATAACATCTATATTTTTTAGCGTAAAAAAATCTTCTTTCGTTTTAAAAAAATGTATATTATGTTTATAAACTCAGGAAATATGTCACTGGACTTTGAATATGACCAATGTATGATCCTGTAACTACTTGGTATCGGATCGATACCTAAATTTGTGGTATCATCCAAAACTAGGGATGTCCGATAATGGTTTTTTGCCGATATCCGATATTCCGATATTGTCCAACTCTTTAATTACCGATACCGATAGCAACCGATACCGATATCAACCGATATATACAGTCGTGGAATTAACACATTATTATGCCTAATTTGGACAACCAGGTATGGTGAAGATAAGGTAATTTAAAAATAATAATAATAAAATTAGATAAATAAATTAAAAACATTTTCTTGAATAAAAAAGAAAGTAAAACAATACAAAAACAGTTACATAGAAACTAGAAATTAATGAAAATTAGTAAAATTAACTGTTAAAGGTTAGTACTATTAGTGGACCAGCAGCACGCACAATCATGTGTGCTTACGGACTGTATCCCTTGCAGACTGTATTGATATATATTGATATATAATGTAGGAACCAGAATATTAATAACAGAAAGAAACAACCCTTTTGTGTGAATGAGTGTGAATGAGTGTAAATGGGGGAGGGAGGTTTTTTGTGTTAGTGCACTAATTGTAAGTGTATCTTGTGTTTTTTATGTTGATTTAATTAAAAAAAATAAAAATAAAAAATAAAAAAATAAAAACAATACCGATAATAAAAAATCTGATACCGATCATTTACGATATTACATTTTAACACATTTATCGACCAAAACTAATGTAAAGTATCAAACAACAGAAGAATAAGTGAATATTACATTTTAGCAGAAGTGTAGATAGAACATGTTAAAAGAGAAAGTGAGCAGATATTAACAGTAAATGAACAAGTATATATTCATAATATATACTTCATAATTCAGAATAATTCATTTTCTACCACTTGTCCTTAATAATTTCGACAAAATAAAAGAATGATAAATGACACAATATGTTACTGCATACGTCAGCAGACTAAATTAGGAGTCTTTGTTTGCTTCCTTACTACTAAAGGACAAGTTGTCTTGTATGTTCACTATTTTATTTAAAGACTAAATTGCAATAAGAAACATATGTTTAATGTACCGTAAGATTTTTTGTTAAAATAAAGCCAGTAATGCAATTTTTTGTGGTACCCTATATTTAGAAAAGTACCGAAAAATATCGAAATACATTTTGGTACCGGTACCGGCACCAAAATATTGATATCGGGACAACACTAATTTGAAGTTGAATTGCTGACATGAATATACTTTTACACAATATTTTGGGGAGAAAAACATGCAACTTTTCTCTGACTAGAATTGAACATTCACCTACCGAAGGAGCATCTATGTGCCAAATTGGTGTAAGCTTTTGACCACAAACTTAGTCACTTCTCGGTGATATTATTTGTTCCTAGCCTAGTGGCACTCTACCCTGCCGCGGTGAAAACTTGTGGAGCTATTACTGTCCGCCTCCAAATCTATCAGAATATGTCTCCTCATGCTCATCTAAATGAGAAGGCATTTATTTTAATTTACAGGTAGTAGCGCTAACATTATAGGCGACATTAGTACCGTACCTGTTGTATTTACGCCAGATGACTGCTGCAGCCTGGGATGAAATCTGCGCGGTTCAAAAACGCGTAATTAATTTATCATTAATGCATGCTGTATGTTCAAAAGTTTCAGCACCTTGCTCGTATGTTCTCCTATTCCAAAATATTCCAAATAGTTTCAAACTTTTCTTGTAAAATGTTGCCAAAATGGGCTTCTTCCGCCCGGGCACCACCATGTTGCTGACTCACGTACGTTGCATAATGAGGTCATCCTCACCCTAAGGAACCGTTAAGGAAATCGTTTGGAAAAAATGGCAAGCAATTCCAAGGAACTGATACACTGGGAACCGGTTCTGAACAAGTGCCGATCTTCGATTCCCAGCCCTAACTGTACATGCAGACGCCAATACAACTACGAGGCGAGCAATATCAAGTGTTCCCTCGATTACCCCCGAGTGGTAGGTGGATTTCTGCAAAGTAAGGACACTATTTATTTTATGATTCATACGATTAAAACAGGGATATTCAACTAAAGGGGTTTGGGGGCCACATTTCCAGAAAGCTAAAGACTGGACTTCCCCTTTCACTATTATTCTTATTTTCAATCCAATCCAATCCACTTTATTTATATAGCACATTTAAACAACAAAAATGTTTCCAAAGTGCTGCACAACAATATTAAAAACAATATTAAAAACAATATTCAAATATTATCCTTAGCTCCACCAATGACTGAATAAAAACAAAAAATAAATAAATATAAAACCAATATAAAAACAATATAAAAATAAATATGATTAAAAACGATTTTAAAGGGAAAAAACAATTAAAACAGTAAATAGAAATCTAAATTTATAAAAAAAAAAAACACAGAGGACAACAGAGGACGACACAACTCACGTAGTGTTAAAGGCCAAAGAATAAAAGTGGGTCTTAAGACGAGACTTAAAGGCCTACTGAAACCCACTACTACCGACCACGCAGTCTGATAGTTTATATATCAATGATGAAATCTTAACATTGCAACACATGCCAATACGGCCGGGTTAGCTTACTAAAGTGCAATTTTAAATTTCGCGCGAAATATCCTGCTCAAAACGTCTCGGTATGATGACGTCAGCCCGTGACGTCATGGATTGTAGAGGACATTTTGGGACAGCATAGTGGCCAACTATTAAGTCGTCTGTTTTCATCGCAAAATTCCACAGTATTCTGGACGTCTGTGTTGGTGAATCTTTTGCAATTTGTTCAATGAACAATAGAGACAGCAAAGAAGAAAGCTGTAGGTGGGAAGCGGTGTATTGCGGGCGGCTGCAGCAACACAAACACAGCCGGTGTTTCATTGTTTACATTCCCGAAAGATGACAGTCAAGCTTTACCATTGGCCTGTGGAGAACAGGGACAACAGAGACTCTTACCAGGAGGACTTTAAGTTGGATGCGCAGACGCGGTACCGTGAGTACGCATGCAGCTGCGACTTCCAAACATTTGATCGCTTGCCCGTACGTGCGTGCCGCTATGTGCATGTCACGTACGTAACTTTGGGGACTTTGGGGAAATATATGTGCTGTATGAACTTTGGGGAGGTGAACGGTACTTTGGGCTGTGGGATTGAGTGTGTTGTGCAGGTGTTTGAGTTGTATTGGCGGGTTATATGGACAGGAGGGGGGAGGTGTTTGTTATGCGGGATTAATTTGTGGCATATTAAATATAAGCCTGGTTGTGTTGTGGCTAATAGAGTATATATATGTCTTGTGTTTATTTACTGTTTTAGTCATTCCCAGCTGAATATCAGGTCCCACCCGCCTCTCACAGCATCTTCCCTATCTGAATCGCTCCCACTGCCCTCCAGTTCTTCACTCTCACTTTCCTCATCCACAAATCTTTCATCCTCGCTCAAATTAATGGGGAAATCGTCGCTTTCTCGGTCCGAATCGCTCTCGCTGCTGGTGGCCATGATTGTAAACAATGTGCAGATGTGAGGAGCTCCACTACCTGTGACGTCACGCGCATATCGTCTGCTACTTCCGGTACAGGCAAGGCTTTTTTATCAGCGACCAAAAGTTGCGAACTTTATCGTCGATGTTCTCTACTAAATCCTTTCAGCAAAAATATGGCAATATCGCGAAATGATCAAGTATGACACATAGAATGGACCTGCTATCCCCGTTTAAATAAGAAAATCGCATTTCAGTAGGCCTTTAAAACACTCCACTGTGGGAGCAGTTTGAACATGGAGGGGCATTTTGTATATTCCGGAGAACCAACGTCCTCTACAGCAGACATTTTATTTTGGTCTATTAATTTTGTCAGAGTTGCAGAAGTACTCTGCTGTTTTTAAGGAGTTTCTGTGAAAAAAAAAAGTCTAGTCAAAGATGATCTCTTTGACAGAAGTCTAGTGTTTTCAAGAATCTGCAGCAAAAATGTGAGTTTCTCACAAGTTGTTTTGAACTGAACTCCACCACCAGTTGAAAAGCCCAAATGATGAAAAAGGAAGGACCTAAAATGGAACCTCGAGGAACACTACTAGAAGTTAAACGTATGACTAGTACTGACTGCATCTGAAATAAACAAGCTACAACATTATCTTAGTTACAAAAATCATATACTGAAAAAAAGTTGTAACAACCAAAAACGAGAGGACTTTAAAGGGGTGCCTTCAGGAACGCCTCGGATATGTTGTTTGGACCACAAAATGTATGCTAATATACTTACAATGCTCCAAGTTCCTCTATACAACAGGAACACTGGTGTTTACAGAATTTGCTGCAAATATGATTGTTCCCCAAGTTTTGAACTGAACTCTGGGGCCAGTATGGTGTTAAATAGATTTAAAGTCTTTATACAAAGCTTACACACACACTTATAAACACTTCCCTTGCTCTCAATGCACTCCGTCCCGACACTCTAAAACCTATGCCTAATGTTAACATGAAAACTTAAATGTTTTTTTAAAATTACAGTGTAGTCAATGCTACCTTTAAAATCTGCGATGCACCGAGGCTGCAGTAAGTGAACACTGTATAGCCAACTAAATTTTAACATAGCTTAGACATGATGTTCCAAAACCTAGGCTTGACAAACTTTCTTCTACAAACCCAGTTTCCATATGAGTTGGGAAATTGTGTTAGATGTAAATATAAACGGAATACAATGATTTGCAAATCCTTTTCAACCCATATTCAGTTGAATATGCTACAAAGCTGATAAACTTTTTTTTTTTTGCAAATAATCATTAACTTTAGAATTAGATGCCAGCAACACGTGACAAAGAAGTTGGGAAAGGTGGCAATAAATACTGATAAAGTTGAGGAATGTTCATCAAACACTTATTTGGAACATCCCACAGGTGTGCAGGCTAATTGGGAACAGGTGGGTGCCATGATTGGGTATAAAAGTAGATTCCATTAAATGCTCAGTCATTCACAAGAAAGGATGGGGTGAGGTACACCCCTTTGTCCACAACTGCGTGAGCAAATAGTCAAACAGTTTAAGAACAACGTTTCTCAAAGTGCAATTGCAAGAAATTTAGGGATTTCAACATCTACGGTCCATAATATCATCAAAATGTTCAGAGAATCTGGAGAAATCACTCCACGTAAGCGGCATGGCCGGAAACCAACATTGAATGACCGTGACCTTCGATCCCTCAGACGGCACTGTATCAAAAACCGACATCAATCTCTAAAGGATATCACCACATGGGCTCAGGAACACTTCAGAAAACCACTGTCACTAAATACAGTTCGTCGCTACATCTGTAAGTGCAAGTTAAAGCTCTACTATGCAAAGCAAAAGCCATTTATCAACAACATCCAGAAACGCCGCCGGCTTTTCTGGGCCCGAGATCATCTAAGATGGACTCATGCAAAGTGGAAAAGTGTTCTGTGGTCTGACGAGTCCACATTTCAAATTGTTTTTGGAAATATTCGACATCGTGTCATCCGGACCAAAGGGGAAGCGAACCATCCAGACTGTTATCGATGCAAAGTTCAAAAGCCAGCATCTGTGATGTTATGGGGGTGTATTAGTGCCCAAGACATGGGTAACTTACACATCTGTGAAGGCACCATTAATGCTGAAAGGTACATGCAGGTTTTGGAACAACATATGCTGCCATCTAAGCGCCGTCTTTTTCATGGACGCCCCTGCTTATTTCAGCAAGACAATGCCAAGCCACATTCAGCACATGTTACAACAGCGTGGCTTCGTAAAAAAAGAGTGCAGGTACTTTCCTGGTCCGCCTGCAGTCCTGCAAAAGGTTCCAAACTGAAAATCTGCTTCAATGTGATTTTTCAGCGCTGTCTATCATGTGATTGTGACCGTTTATCTTTCCATGCAACAGTGACAACACATCAGATCATATCCCTGTCTCGTTCAGATGTCGACATTTTCATTCCACTGGCACTTCAAGACTACCACATCACAGCATACAATTGAACGACGGATTTTAAAGGTGTTTTCCCACAAGCTAATTGCAACCATTGTGATCATAGAATATGTCGAAATAGTTGGCGAGTTAATAATTCATAACTGCATTTCCACACATGTTGACGATATTTCCAGACGTCATTGAATTATATCGGCAGGTATGCGTGATTGGAAAAACCCAGATTTCCCCAATACATTAAAGACAAATATCTTTGAGCATTTTAGGTGACCTTTGGGTTTTTTAATGCTTAATGATTGTTGCTATTTAATACAGAATCCTTCAAAAATGCAATAAAAATGTTTCCTTAAACGACTTGTCTGTGAACATTTACACGTAAAATGTTCCACAAAGCTTTAGGATATGGGACTCATCACTTATTATTTAACTATACTAGGCCTTTTTTTTTTTTTTTTTTTTTTTAAAGCATTTTATCTTAAGGCCTAATGCACACAGGCAGAAACAGAAATATGAATACAATCCCAATACTAGACAAGAAAAATCTTTCTGCAGTCAAAAAGTATCTAGAGTTAACATTAAAGGGGAACATTATCACCAGACCTATGTAAGCGTCAATATATACCTTGATGTTGCAGAAAAAAGACCATATATTTTTTTAGCCGATTTCCGAACTCTAAATAGGTGAATTTTGGCAAATTAAACGCCTTTCTAATATTCGCTCTCGGAGCGATGACGTCACAACGTGACGTCACATCGGAAAGCAATCCGCCATTTTCTCAAACACCGAGTCAAATCAGCTCTGTTATTTTCCGTTTTTTCGACTGTTTTCCGTTCCTTGGCGACATCATGGCTCGTCGGTGTGTTGTCGGAGGGTGTAACAACACGAACAGGGACGGATTCAAGTTGCACCAGTGGCCTAAAGATGCGAAAGTGGCAAGAAATTGGACGTTTGTTCCGCACTCTTTACCGACGAAAGCTATGCTACGACAGAGATGGCAAGAATGTGCGGATATCCTGCGACACTCAAAGCAGATGCATTTCCAACGATAAAGTCAAAGAAATCTGCCGCCAGACCCCCATTGAATCTGCCGGAGTGTGTGAGCAATTCAGGGACAAAGGACCTCGGTAGCACGGCAAGCAATGGCGGCAGTTTGTTCCCGCAGACGAGCGAGCTAAACCCCCTGGATGTCTTGGCTCACACCGTCCCTTATGCCACCGAAGATGATCAAGAGAAGAATATCGACCCTAGCTTCCCTGGCCTGCTGACATGAGGGTATGTCTACAGAATATATTAATTGATGAAAATTGGGCTGTCTGCACTCTCAAAGTGCATGTTGTTGCCAAATGTATTTCATATGCTGTAAACCTAGTTCATAGTTGTTAGTTTCCTTTAATGCCAAACAAACACATACCAATCGTTGGTTAGAAGGCGATCGCCGAATTCGTCCTCGCTTTCTCTCGTGTCGCTGGCTGTCGTGTCGTTTTCGTCGGTTTCGCTTGCATACGGTTCAAACCGATATGGCTCAATAGCTTCAGTTTCTTCTTCAATTTCGTTTTCGCTACCTGCCTCCACACTACAACCATCCGTTTCAATACATACGTAATCTGTTGAATCGCTTAAGCCGCTGAAATCCGAGTCTGAATCCGAGCTAATGTCGCTATAGCTTGCTGTTCTTTCCGCCATGTTTGTTTGTGTTGGCTTCACTATGTGACGTCACAGGAAAATGGACGGGTGTATATAACGATGGTTAAAATCAGGCACTTTGAAGCTTTTTTTAGGGATATTGCGTGATGGGTAAAATTTTTTAAAAAACTTTGAAAAATATAATAAGCCACTGGGAACTGATTTTTAATGGTTTTAATGAAATTCTAAGTTAATTATTATTCGCAAAAAAAAAAATAAAGTTTATGAGTTTGAACATCAAATATCTTGTCCTTGTAGTGCATTCAACTGAATATGGGTTGAAAATGATTTGCAAATCATTGTATTCCGTTTATATTTACATCTAACACAATTTCCCAACTCATATGCAAACGGGGTTTGTAATACAAAGTAGCGTATATAGTTTTAACTTATATCTGTCAGTAAACCCCATATGGAAGCACTAAAAACTACAACATGGCTGAACGGGGACAAGACGCTGTCAAAATGTAGGCACGTAAGTAAAACCGCCCACAAAACGGCACATCCTTAAGAGACGGTCAGAAAGCAACTTGAAAACGGTCTGTAAAACATAATATATGCAAAGTTTTGACCAAAGACCCACCATTACATAGTATGTAGACTACAAGGAAGCATTTTAAATGTAGAAACAAATCATACTTTGACCACTTAAGGCAGGGGTCGGCAACCCAAAATGTTGAAAGAGCCATATTGGACCAAAAATACAAAAGCAAATCTGTCTGGAGCCGCAAAAAAATTAAAGACATACTACATACAGATAGTGTGTCCTGGAATTAAGAGGACTTAAAGGAAACTAAATGACCTCAAATATAGCTACAAATGAGGCATAACGATGCAATATGTACATATAGCTAGCCTAAATAGCCTGTTAGCATCGATTAGCTTGCAGTCATGCAGTGACCAAATATGTCCGATTAGCACCCCACACAAGTCAATAACATCAACAAAACTCACCTTTCATGCACAACCTTAAACGTTTGGTGGACAAAATGAGACAGAAAAAGAAGTGGCATAAAACACGTCCTAGAAAGTCGGAGAAAGTTATACATGTAAACAAACTAGGGTGAGTTCAAGGACCGCCAAAATTAGTAGGACAAAACGGCGCTCGCAAAATACTCGAATCAGGGAAGCATGTTTAATATAAACAGTGTGCTTTGTAACAATTAGGGAGGTTTGTGTCATGTTTGTCCTCCTACAGAAACCATATTAAAACAAAAATAGATTTTTTTCCCCCTCGTCTTTTTCCATTTTTCATACATTTTTTGAAAAAGCTCCAGAGAGCCACTAGGGCGGCGCTAAAGAGCCGCATGCGGCTCGAGAGCCGCGGGTTGCCGACCCCTTGACTTAAGGTAACAAGTGAATGGTATGAATTATATTTGTATGTGCCATACAAACATATAGTAGGCCAGTTTTTTTTATGTGATTCCTAACACCAGCAGCTGATCGTCCTTAAGTCTAAGTAAGCTGCAGGCCTTGTTGCGATAGGACACTCTACTTTTGCTACCACTGTATATCTGACATATCTTGTTCCATACATTTTTGTACCTAGTCCTCCGCATACAATCTGATGTTACATGAACCTCACTGAACAGGCCCCTCATGTCATTTTAGGTTATCTAAAAAGATCCTCCATATTATTGGAATGGGTTAAAAACTGCAATGCAATATGTAAACATGGACATGAGGTTCCACTGGCATATAAAACGCAATAGTTTAAAAGGCATTATCCGTGATTTTTCTTCGACAGCACGCAAAAGTTGCTTTAACATTGGATGAAGATTCCGGGAAAGAACTAGAAGAGCACATTTAAGTTTAAATGACTTCATCTCCTAAAATTTGGCAACATTTTTTTATCAATAATATAGTCCAAAATTCAAATGTTAAAGTCAAATAAAAAACATGTATAATATACAAGAAACTCACCCACTCAATTTGGACTGTGTCGGAGAGCCATGCACTTTTTAAGGAAACTGATGAATAGAGGGGAAGCAATTTCACGGTGAGACTTGGGGAATTCCCATAACCAAGCAAAATGGCTTCAGACTGTGAACAGGAGCTGCAGTGTGTGTGCGTATGCGTGCAACACTGTGTTCTGAGAGAATGACACAACACACGAGAAATATTGAAAAACATTGAATTATCTTGTTTGTATTAGCTGGAGGCCTGTATGCCATGCTGCAAACATTGATGCGCCTCACATAAAAAGTGCGTGACTAGGAAAAAGTCCAACAAACAAATCATACACACACTGTACTGTACATGCATTGTACACCATGTGACCACAACTCAGAAAAAATATGAAATCACTTGGTATAAAATTGTGAGAATCCACTGCAATGGAACTTCTCATTGCACTTATCCCTTGCAGAAGGGGAAATTGAAGAAATTAAGCCAGATTTGGCAGAGGGAAATGCATCATAAAGATATCTGCTGATCTTTTCAGAATGATTATTGAATGTGGCATACATGGGCTGTCCGTGCCATTAAAACATAGTGTGACTGGCTGCAACATTCTTTTTTGTTGCCTTGGATTTTGGCATTTTGAAGGGGATTTCCTTGCCACATGTGTCGTTTTTTTTTCTTTTCTTCTTTCCTCTTTTTAGGGGCTACAACAGCTGTACTCACACATCTAGATGCAGTGAACTGACACAGTAACAGAAGTGTCAAGATATGAAATTAGGTGCATGCAGTTATTACAATGCAAGTTACCGTATTTTCCGCACTATAAGGCGCACCTAAAAACCACAAATTTTCTCAAAAGCTGACAGTGCGCCTTATAACCCGGTGCGCTTTATATATGGATAAATATTAAGATTCATTTTCATAAGTTTCGGTCTCGCAACTTCGGTAAACAGCCGCCATCTTTTTTCCCGGTAGAACAGGAAGCGCTTCTTCTTCTACGCAAGCAACCGCCAAGGTAAGCACCCGCCCCCATAGAACAGGAAGCGCTTCTTCTTCTACTGTAAGCAACCACCCGCCCGCGTAGAAGAAGAAAAAGTGCGCGGATATCACCGTACGTTTCATTTCCTTTGTGTGTTTACATCTGTAAAGACCACAAAATGGCTCCTACTAAGCGACAGGTATCCGGTTCATGAAAAGACGCAATCTCTAAATCCGCACACGGATTACTATTTCACAGCAACTGATATTCCTGTGAACCGCACTGTGGATACAACGGGAGCACGTACGGTGAATATTCGCACCACAGGGAATGAGAAGTCATCCTTCACTGTGGTTCTAGCTTGCCATGCTAATGGCCAGAAACTTCCACCCATGGTGATATTCAAAAGGAAGACCTTGCCAAAAGAGACCTTTCCAGCCGGCGTCATCATAAAAGCTAACTCGAAGGGATGGATGAAGAAAGGATGAGCGAGTGGTTAAGGTAAGTTTAAGTTTACGCGAAGAGACCGGGTGGCTTTTTTCACGCAGCTCTGTCCATGTTGATATACGTATGTTTGTGATTGCACATTTGCGTACATTTTGGGAGTGAACAGAGTTGTTAGAACGCTGGTTTTTAATATATTATTAAAGTTTGACTGACCTATCTGACTGTTTTTTTGACATTCCTTTAGCGCAGTTAGATGCGGCTTACAACACGGGGCGGCTTATAGGTGGACAAAGTTTTGAAATATGCCGTTCATTGAAGGCGCGGCTTATAACCCAGGGCGCCTTATGGTGCGGAAAATACGGTACATTACTTATAGTAGTATTCAGGGATATTCAACCAAACTATTTTGAGGGCCACATTTCCGGAAAGCCAAGGACCGAGGGGCAGGACTTCTCCCTTCCCACTTCGTCTTACTTTGTATCGTGCTTAAGAGCTGTAGATATATAATTTCAATAATTTGATTCATGGAATCAGCGTCCTCTAAAGTGGATATTTAATTGTGTTCTATTTGTTTTATCAGAGTTACAGGAGTGCACTGCTGTTTTTAAAGGGGAACATTATCACCAGACCTATGTAAGCGTCAATATATACCTTGATGTTGCAGAAAAAAGACCATATATTTTTTAACCGATTTCCGAACTCTAAATGGGTGAATTTGGCGAATTAAACGCCTTTCTAATATTCGCTCTCGGAGCGATGACGTCACAACGTGACGTCACATCGGGAAGCAATCCGCCATTTTCTCAAACACCGAGTCAAATCAGCTCTGTTATTTTCCGTTTTTTCGACTGTTTTCCGTACCTTGGAGACATCATGCCTCGTCGGTGTGTTGTCGGAGGGTGTAACAACACGAACAGGGACGGATTCAAGTTGCACCAGTGGCCCAAAGATGCGAAAGTGGCAAGAAATTGGACGTTTGTTCCGCACACTTTACCGACGAAAGCTATGCTACGACAGAGATGGCAAGAATGTGTGGATATCCTGCAACACTCAAAGCAGATGCATTTCCAACGACAAAGTCAAAGAAATCTGCCGCCAGACCCCCATTGAATCTGCCGGAGTGTGTGAGCAATTCAGGGACAAAGGACCTCGGTAGCACGGCAAGCAATGGCGGCAGTTTGTTCCCGCAGACGAGCGAGCTAAACCCCCTGGATGTCTTGGCTCACACCGTCCCTTATGCCACCGAAGATGATCAAGAGAAGAATATCGACCCTAGCTTCCCTGGCCTGCTGACATGAGGGTATGTCTACAGAATATATTAATTGATGAAAATTGTGCTGTCTGCACTCTCAAAGTGCATGTTGTTGCCAAATGTATTTCATATGCTGTAAACCTAGTTCATAGTTGTTAGTTTCCTTTAATGCCAAACAAACACATACCAATCGTTGGTTAGAAGGCGATTGCCGAATTCGTCCTCGCTTTCTCCCGTGTCGCTGGCTGTCGTGCCGTTTTCGTCGGTTTCGCTTGCATACGGTTCAAACCGATATGGCTCAATAGCTTCAGTTTCTTCTTCAATTTAGTTTTCGCTACCTGCCTCCACACTACAACCATCTGTTTCATCCATCCATCCATCCATTTTCTACCGCTTATTTCCTTTTAGGGTTGCGGGGGGCGCTGGAGCCTATCTCAGCTACAATCGGGCGGAAGGCGGGGTACACCCTGGACAAGTCGCCACCTCATCACAGGGCCCATCCGTTTCAATACATTCATAATCTGTTGAATCGCTTAAGCCGCTGAAATCCGAGTCTGAATCCGAGCTAATGTCGCTATAGCTTGCTGTTCTTTCCGCCATGTTTGTTTGTGTTGGCTTCACTATGTGATGTCACAGGAAAATGGACGAGTGGTTAAAATCAGGCACTTTGAATATTTTTTTAGGGATATTGCGTGATGGGTAAAATTTTGAAAAAAACTTCGAAAAATATAATAAGCCACTGGGAACTGATTTTTAATGGTTTTAACAATTCTGAAATTGTGATAATGTTCCCCTTTAAGGAACTTCTGCAAAACAGCTAGTCAAAGATCATCTTCATGACAGCATTCTGGTGTTTTAAGAATCTGCTGCAAAAGTTTAAACTGAAGTCGTCTGCCACCAGTTGAAAAGCCTAAGTGATGAAAAAGAACGAATGGTACGTTAAGGAACACCACAGGTATAACTGAAGAAGTTGAACAAATGACTCCTGACTGCATATGAAGTAAACCAGCTACAGCAACACCTTAGTTACATAAATCACATTACAAAAAAAAAATGTAACTGCCAAAAAGGAGAGGACTCAAAGTGATGCCTCGGTTATGTATATCATAAGTTTTACCCCGTGAGTATTAGCAAAGTTAAAATGTCAATGCAAGGATCGACATTTAGGGACTTTACAGAGGAAGTACACAAAAGCACAGTTGGCAGACAAGATGGAGGTGAGTTTATTACCAGGCAAAGGTCGGTAGACAAAGAACAGTCCTACATAGCAAAGGTATCCAAAAGGTGGCAGGTCGAAGACAAGAGCCAAAAACAGGCAGAAGTCGATATGAGAATAATCAGGAATGAGATTGCCGATACATGACAACATGAACAAATGAACTGGCACAAGAAGGGCTCTCTTGGCACTTGGCAAAGGTGGTTGCATCCCCTCCCTTGCTGTTTCTGCCCGCTTACCTCTTTCCACCCAAACATAGAATACATAAACTGGACTCTCGACTTAATTAACAAAATCTTCTCGTCAACGAAGAGCAGAGATTCGGGGGAATTTGCCTGTTTTGACGGAACGTTTGCTGCTTGGTACGTGAGGGACTAATGGGAGAAATGGAGAGTCCTGTGCCTCTCTGTGCTTTCCGTGGAAGACATTTACAGTATCTATTTGGAACTGTGATTGCAGGGCATCTGCTGATTGGGCCGAGCATTGCTTTGGTGTATCGACAAATTCGGAAGACGATGGCAGCCGTTAAAGAAGCCCAAAGGCTCTGACATTCCTCCCTCCTTCAACAACACCTGGGAGTTGAACTTTGCTCGTAACGCCTGCAGAGCGATTCCAGGCCTATAGACGCAACAACACACACACCCTGGACAATGGGCATGTGCATATACATTCACATTTCTTTGACTGATATGCAAATGATGCAATTTACCATCCTTGGCACTGAATTGAGAGAGCACAGCACCTATTTAAACATCCAAAGCATCTACCTCAACCCCAAACTGCTGACCAGAGTTGGGGATAGTAAGCACTGGAGCAGTGGTGAAATTCTCCTTGAGTTTAGTAAAGGCTGTATCACACTCAGGGGCCCACAAGAAAGGCCTGAGGGGAAAAGTGAGCTAGTGAAGAGGTAAGGCTATGGAACAAAAAATTCTAGTAAATATTCTATACACATGTGCAAAACCAAGACACTTTTGAACGTATTTGTGTGACTTGGGCGTGGCCCACTTAGCAACAGCCGACACCTCTTTTGGATCGGTCCTCACCTCTCCTTCGGCCAAAACAAAAATCACATTTCTCTGCTTTGACAAACAACTGATTATCAAGGAGTCTTTGACACACTTTTCTTACATGCTGGACATGGGTGTCTTGTGAAAAAAAATAGTATGTTATCCAGATAAACAAACACATTTAGCATGCCCCTTAACACATCAGCCACCAAACCTTGAAACATTGCTGATGCATTAGTAAGTCCAAAATGAAATGCAGTACTAAATACCCATAGTGGCCTGTAGGGGTGTCAAAGGTCGTTTTCTATTTGTCATCTTTGCGAATCCTGACGGGGTGGTAGGCATTGCGAAGGTCCAGCTTGGTGAAGATGTTGGCTCCTTCCAGGGGCTTAGTAGCAGTAGAGATGAGTGGCAGAGGGTAGTTCTTTACGGTAACATCATTCAGCCCTTGATAGTCAATGCAGGGGCGAAGGTCTTGTCTTTCTTTTCAAGAAATAATCCAGCTCCAGGACGGGCATGACAAGGGTCTGATGATTCCTGATGCCAACAATTCCTGTCTATACTCCTCCATGGCCTGGTGCTCTGGCGCGGACAAGGAAAAAAGTATTTCCCGTGGCGAGTTAGCGCCTGGTAGCAGGTCTATGGTGCAATCCTAAGAAAGGTGAGCGGGCAATGACTTGGCCATAGATTTACTGAAGACGGGTGCAAGACTACAATAGCAGACAGGGACTTGGGACAAATCCATTTCCTCTTGCTTGTGCTTTAGTAAGTCCAAAATGCATTACTAAGTACTCATAGTGGCCTGTAAGGGTGTTATAGGCCGTTTTCTATTCGTTCGCCTTTGCGAATCCTGACGAGGTGGTAGGCATTGCGAAGGTCCAGCTTGGTGAAGATGTTGGCCCCTTCCAGGGGCTTAGTAGCAGTAGAGATGAGTGACATATGGTATCAGTTCTTTACGGTAACTCATTCAGCCCTTGATAGTCAATGCAGGGGCAAAGGGTCTTGTCTTTCTTTTCAAGAAAGAAGAATCTAGCTCCAGGAGGAGCTAGATTTAGGGTCTAAAGTTTCCTGATGCCAACAATTTTCTGTCTATACTCTTACACTGACTGGTGCTCTGGCACGGATAAAGAAAAAATAATTCCCCATTGGAGGTTAGTGCCTGGTAGCAGGTCTATGGTGAAATCATAAGAATGGTGAGCGGGCAATGACTTGGCCATAGATTTACTGAAAACGGGTGCAAGATTATAATAGCAGACAGGGACTTGGGACAAATCCATTTCTTCTTGCTTGTTTGTGGAGATGAACGTGGGCTTTTCTTCAAACAGGTGTCCTCACAGCCAAGGCCCTAGGAGAGGATTTGGCCGGTGGACCAGTTGAAGTTTGGATTATGACTTTCTAATCATGGGTGCCCCAAGATTACGTCATGATTGGACTTAGAAAACCCATGGAAGCTTAGCTGCTCTGTGTGTGTATCAGAGAATGTGACTTTTACTCTGGTTGTCCGATGATTAATCTTCCCAGAGATGTTCCGTCCACTGCTTTCTCTGCCAGGGGATGTGTTTGGAGGTATAATCGTAGCTTTATTCGCCTGGCAAGGTAGAGGTTCATCAGGTTAGCATCTGAACTGAAGTGCACAAACACAGGAGCTTTGACAGTGGCACGCTGTGAGAAAAACTGTACTAATGCCTTGCAAAGAGCTGTATGGCAGCAGGCAGCGGTCTGCCAGGTGTGGATGAAATGAGGGGATCCTTCCTCCTATTGGCTGTGGACACTTGCCCCCGCAGCTGGCTTTTCTCCTTGTCATGGCCACGCAGGCGCTTGTTAATTCTGACTGCGAGTGTAATCGAGTCCTCAAGGTTCTCAGGGAGGTCCAGTGGGATCATCTGTTCCTTTATGTGATTGGAAAGTCCCCCCAAAAATGTGTCAAGCAGAGGTGTTCCAGTCACTCTCAGAGGCAAGAGTGCGGAACTTAATGGCATAATCACTGACCTAGCACTGGACCTGACTTAACTTGAGGATGGAGCGAGCTGCTTCTCTACCAGTTGGATTGCGCTGAAACACTTGCAGGGGCTTGGCAAATGCTGCACACGTGATACATGATTCAGAATGACGACTACATTCAGCGGTGGCCTACGTTCCTGCTCGACTTGAGCTCGTTCGGTGGGAAATGCTCTGGCCTGAAGTTCAATGTGGAGTTCGTATCGCGTATCAATTGGTGCGTATCGCCCGACTTACCATAGATCCCTTTGGTCTTAACAGCAGTGAGCAGGTGGCAGCCAGGAGAGCTGATGGCAAGGGTGAGGAAGCCAGAACGGGTGAAGGTGAAGGCACTGCTGCTTGAATAGTCGCAGGATCTGCATCTGTTTGAAACGCCATTAACATGGTATTGAGTTGAGCACTTAGATTGGCCGTGATTGATTCCTGTCGCTTTGACAAGCTCTTGAGGCCATTTCCTATAGCAGAGAGTTGTTCCCCCTGCTGAACTAGCTGCTGACTTTGATTACTGAGTGCATTGTGCACTGGTTCCAACTCCACTGGGTCCATACTGACCCGTTCGTTCTGCCAGGGACTTGACAAAAGAAGGACACAAAGGCAGAGTTGGCAGACAAGATGCAGGTGAGTTTATTACCAGGCAAGGGTAGGTACACAAAGGACAGTCCTACACAGTAAAGGTAGGTGGCAGTCAGAAGTCAAGATCCAAGAACAGGCGTAGGTTAATAACGAGACTGATCAGAAACGAGAATGCTGGGACGTGACATGAAGCACAGACAAACTGGCACAAGGGGATATACAGTATACGGGGCTTGTGATGACACTAGATAGGGAAGACCTGGGCAGACACAGAAGATGACGAGGAAGAGAGACAGACCAGCAGAGGGCGGTGTCAGAGAAGGGCGGAACCACCAGGGCTGAAAAATGTCAGACATGGCCTAATATGTGTACAGTGGTCCAAGTTCATCTATCCAGTGTTTTTAGGAATTTGCTGCAAAAATGTTTGTCTTCCAAAGTTTGTCTCCTGCGCAGTACTCTGTATTCACATGAAGAGGGCATGTGTGAGCGTGGTCTGTCGATTAGATTGAGCACTGCTGCCACCTAGTTGCAGGCTTGTGTTTTGTTCCAGCATGAATAATAGATTGTAGACACAAACAATGAAGCTCTCCCTGCTGCTTGTGACCCATCTGAGACCCCCAAGGGGATCCTGACACACCATATGATAAACACTGATTTAGTAGAACATTAAGCTAGAAATGTGTGTAAACTTACTCACACTTACAATGTCAGGGTTATAGCCTGATGATTGAGGGTAATGATAATTGATTAAGATTAGTGATAAGAAAAATATATCATTGAGGTATGGGGAAATTACATGCCAGACTTATGGTGGCATTTTTTTTTTCACATCAAAACATTTGTTAGACAGGGAATTTAGAAAATAAATATAAAAAGCAAATTAACCATGTTTCAGTTAATTTATGGGCCATTCCAGGCAACATTTTTTCATGTTTTTTAAGGTTCCCAAGCTTAAGATGATTTATTTGAGTAAGAGAACTGACGATAACAGAACTTTTTAGCATTGGATTACCAGATACACAAACTATAGCCACATTACATTATTGTTAAAAACATGTTGACAATAAGTATGTTACATTGAAAAAAATATATATATTTTTTAACAGTAACAAAGCTGTGCTGAGATATTAAACCTTACCTGCCAACTTATAAAGCCAGACCACTGCCAGTAAGATTTGGTATCCAAAAAAATTATTGACATTGTTTAAAAAGTTGTATTGCTATATTACCTTTGAACTATTTTTTTTTTTTTTGCATATGAGCGCTTAATTGTTAAATACAATGAAATACCCACTACCTAAATGTATGTAATCAAGGAGCTACAGTCAGTGCAGTCATCAGAAACATATGAGTCTTAAAGCGTCCCCAATGGTAAACTATTGTAACCGAGGGTCTGGTAAAATGAAAATCTTGTCTCATTCAAGCACGGCCAATGTCAGCTCTCCTTTTCTCACCAGTCACACATATATAGGGCAATGCCTCACATTCCACCTAACTGCACCAACATTATGATCTCTGTAAAATGGATTACACTTTATTAAATGTTGAGTATTGTTTCTATGAATTACAGTAAAAGTGTTGGGTTCAGTGACATGCTGCGTGCAATCAGGAGAGAGAGAGATTTGTGAATTTTTTTTTAGAAACAGCTGCTTCGTTGGTGAAAGAGATCATAAACCTTTTCAAACTTTTGTTTTACATATTTTACAAAACCACATTGAACACATCATGATAAGCTCAGAGTCATTATGAGCATCTGGCAAAAGTAATTATCCAGTTACTCAGTAGTTATTAATAATAATAATAATAATGTCTAATAATTACTGAGTAATTATTAGTTACGGAGTATAACTTGAATGTGTCGTAAAACAATTCAATGCAGCCTCTGAACGGGTGCATACTGGAGCACTGTCCGACATGATATGTGTGAAGCACAGTCACACCGTTGCGCTACAATGAGCTGGCAACATTTTTTTTTTAATGAACTGGCGACTCATTCAGAGTGTAGCATGGCCAGATGACAGCTAATCTAGGCTCCAGAGTCCAGCGTGCGTGCTGTCGAAGGTTACGCTAGACATTAAATTAATGACCAAGTAGGCTAATTGTTTCAAACTCCCGCAATAGTTTTACTCTCTTACCATTCCCAGTTAATAGTTTTTGATGTCCCGGGCCCCTGATTGGCTGCTCTTACTCTTGGTCTCCTTCTCCACTATTTTCTGGTGTCTGAACTTGTGCTTTCTGTTGGGCATCCTAACCCGGCTGGAGTCCGCTTGCGCTCACTTAATTCCAAAGACGAAGAAACATGGGAAGATTGAACCGCGGTGTGGACCCGACCATGTGGGATCTGAGCCGAGGATGTCGTTGTGGCTTGTGCAGCCCTTTGAGACACTCGTGATTTACGGCTATGGAAGGAAACTTTGATTGATTGATTTTTGAAGGAGGGGTCAAGGGGGTTATTGAAATGATTACAATCCGAATATTGTATGATTTGTGGCTTTGTTTTGAAGTGAATTAATCAACTCATGTTATGTGTTGCACATGGTGAATGTTTATATTCATCTAGGACAGTGGTTGTTAACCTGGGTTCGATCGAACCCGAGGGGTTCGGTGAGTCGGCGGAGGTCAAGACACACCCGACTCATCGTGTAAATAAGAACTTCTCCCTATCGGCGTATTATGGATACCCCCAAACAATGTTCCCTCTAATTTTCCATATGCGTGGAACTACTCAGTGGCCTAGTGGTTAGAGTGTCCGCTCTGAGATCTGTCGGTTGTGAGTTCAAACCTCGGCCGAGTCTTACCAATGACTATAAAAATGGGACCCATTACCTCCCCGCTTGGCACTCAGCATCAAGGGTTGGAATTGGGGGTTAAATCACCAAAAATTATTTCCGGGCGCGGCACCGCTGCTGCCCACTGCTCCCCTCACTTCCCAGGGGGTGAACAAGGGGATGGGTCAAATGTCACACACACACCTAGTGTGTGTGTGTGTGACAATCATTGGTACTTTAACTTAGATGTGCACACTGTGGCCACACCAGCAGCACACCTGTCCCAAACCTGACTAAATACCAAGTTAATGACCCCAAAAAGGACAAGCGGTAGAAAATGGATGGATGGATGGATGTTTTATTATTATAATCAAATGACAGCAGTCATTTGAATGGGATTATTTTCTAATACAAGTGTTTTGGCCCACTTACAATGAAAATAACAAAAAAATTAGTTTTTCATGAGCTGTGTACTAGTATTGTATGTCTGGGTGGGAGTCCTGCTTTGGAAATAATTTCTACCCCTTTCCGATATCGCATTTAGTTCCCACTAAAACATTCACATGTTGCACAATGAGATGTAAACACGGGATCATGTGTACATTCCTGTAACTTTCTGTTTGTAACATATATCTTTATTAGTATTTCTTTAATATAATATTAATCATTTTATGATTAATATTAATAAATTAAGATTCAATTAAGAAAAAAATAAAATAAAATTCACTAAAGAAGGGTTTGGTGAATGGGCATACGAAACTGGTGGGGTTCAGTACCTCCAACAAGGTTAAGAACCACTGATCTAGGAGAAAGCAAACCACCAGTTCAAATGGTAGGTATTTCAGTTTGGGCACATAATAACATAGGGCCCTATATATATATATATATATATATATATATATATATATATATATATATATATATATATATACATATACGAAAGTGACGTCATAGTGACGATTGATGATTGGTCATTTTTGGGCACCCCTTCAACTTCAGTAATTACTTCATAAAAATACTGAAGTTGTTTGTAGTATATTTTATTGTTTTTTTAGACAATATTTCTTATCTTATAGCATGTTTTCTTTTTAAAAGTCATGTCAAATGTCAAAATTGTCCCAAAAACAAATATATTGATTTTGATTAATTTTGATGGGAGACATTTTTGGGTTGAAGTGGTCATATTATGATTTTTTTTTCTCTACATTATAATACTTCCCTGTGGTCTACATAACATGTAATGGTGGTTCTTTTGTCAAATTTTAGCACATATTATGTTTTACAGACCATCTTCAAACCGCTTTCTGACCGTCTCTTCAGAATATTTATGTGCCTACACTTCTACAGCGTCTTCTACCATGCTGTAGTATTTAGCGCTTCCATATGGAGTCTACTGACAAATTCAAATGATACGCTACTTTGTAACAGAAATGGTAACAGCGGAGCATGCATGTGCATCGACGAGCCAGTCTGCCCCACAAAAAGGGGATAGAGGGGGAAAAAAAAGAGATTAATAATAATGGCGGACTCGCGCAAAGCCCTTTGTAGATTGATACCATATATGGAGATATCTGCTGACGTCACACTTGGGAAAAACTGTCACACATCGCGAAAATTCCAAACCGCTTGTTTTGAGGAAGTATGAAGGAGGGCAACAATGTTTTATAAATATCTGCGCCATGCCGCTATGGTTTGATATTTAAATCTTTGGGACTTATGCAGATCCCAAATACCCAAGTCGAGGTACCAGTAGGTAAAGAAATTTGGTTTTGCATAATAAATCCCCTCTAAGAGCTCCGTCACTGAACCAATTAAGCTAAGTATGTTGAGGTACTACACACTAAAAAATGCTGGGTTATTTTTGATAACCCAATTTATGAGTTGCTAGTGTTGGGTTACATTTTGGAGTTATTTTTATGAAGAGCAATCTGTTTTTTGGATTATAAGGGTATTATTTTAACTCAGTTTCTGGGGTTTTTCAAAATTATGAAACATTTTTGGGTTGTTTTTAAATGAGTAACGCATTTTTGGGTAAAAAGGCTTTTTTTTAACTATTAAAAAGTTAAGTTTTTATTGAAGGGAATTTTATTATGGATTAATCACATTAACATTAAGTTCAACCACCCAACATTGAGTTATTAAATAATTGAACCCAATAGTTGGGTTGGGAATTACCCAAAATTAAGTTATCATAACTCAACTTTTTGGTTAAATAATTAAATGCAAAAGTTGGGTTGAAGAAATTAACCCAAAATGTTGAGTTAAAAAAACTCCAATAAAAATCAGAATCAGAATCAGAATCAGCTTTATTGTCATTACGCAAGGTAACGAGATTGAGGCCATTCCATACAGTGCGATGTGTGCATGCTAGAAAAACAATGTGCAAATATATAAAAAATATAAAAATGTAGAAGTGCAATGAATATGGTGTGAAATGAATATATACATGAAAAAAAAACAAAAAAACAAAAAAACAAAAAAACAAAAAAAAAAACAGGGTGGTTGGTGGAATGGGTTATTGCACCGAAGAGAAGGCAGTTATGAGGGACAATGGGGCAGTTTCTGAACCAGCAGTTGGGTTAAAATTGGGTTACATTTTGGAGTTATTTTTATGACAAGCAATCATTTTTTTGGGTTATAAGGGTATTATTTTAACTCAATTTCTGGGTTTTCAAAATTATGAACCATTTTTGGGTTGTTTTTCAACAAGTAACGTATTTTTGGGTAAAAGGCTTTTTTTTTATTATAACAAGTTACTTTTTTCTTTAAGGGAATTTTATTATGGATTAATCTCATTAACATTACATTTAATAACCCAACATTGGGTTAGCATAACTCAACTTTTGGGTTAAATAATTCAACCCAATAGTTTGGTTGGGAATAACCCAACATTAAGTTATCGTAACTCAACTTTTGGGTTAAATAGTTCAACGCAAAAGTTGGGTTGAAGAAATGAACCCAAAATGTTGAGTTAAAATAACTCCAATAAGGGGTTCGTCCTTTTCTGAACCAGCAGTTGGGTTAAAATTGGGTTAAATTTTGGAGTTATTTTTTATGACGAGCAATCCATTTTTTGGGTTATGAGGGTGTTATTTTAACTCAATTTCTGGGTTTTCAAAATTATGAACCATTTTTGGGTTGTTTTTCAACAAGTAACGCATTTTTGGGTGAAAGGCTTTTTTTTTTTATAACAAGTTACTTTTTTCTTCAAGAGAATTTTATTATTAACATTAACAAGTAACGCATTTTTGGGTGAAAACTGTTTTTTATTTTTTTTTTTATTAAAAAGTTACTTTTTTCTTGAAGGGAATTTTATCATTAACATTATTTTCAATCACCCAAAATTGAGTTAGCATAACTCAACTTTTGGGTTAAATAATTCAACCCAATAGTTTGGTTGGAAAAAACCCAACATTAAGTTATCATAACTCAACTTTTGGGTTAAATAATTCAACGCAAAAGTTGGGTTGAAAAAATTAACCCAAAATGTTGAGTTAAAATAACTAAAATTAAGGGGTTTGTCCTTTTCTGAACCAGCAGTTGGGTTATTTTTTAACCCAACATTTTTTAGTGTGTATTGCACTTCTAATGATATGTATTGTCTATGACAGTGGTTCTTAACCTTGTTGCAGGTACCGAACCTCACCAATTTCATATGCCCATTCACCAAACCCTTCTTTAGTGAAAAATAAAATGTTTTTTTTCTCAAATTCAAGACAAAGTTATATGTTTTTTTACGGGTGCACAAAATGAACCGTGCATGAACATCACCTTGTTCAAAGAACAAAACCAACACAGTGCATGAACTCACAACAAATTACACACCTGCAAATCATAGTGATTTCTGCTGTTGCCATATCCATAATACGCCGATAGGGAGAAGTTTTTATTTACACGATGAGTCGGTGTGTCTTGGCCTATGCGGCGGAGGCTCCACCGAACCCCTGAGGCCGACATACCGAACCCCTAGGGTTCGATCGAACCCAGGTTAAGAACCACTGGTCTATGAGCTAAACATAAATGAAATGGCACAAATTCATACTTTATATCGCATTGTACCTGTTTTGGCAGTAAAATGTAAATTTCTGGCTCCTGAAAGACCCCATCCATCCATCCATTTTCTACCGCTTATTCCCTTCTGGGTCGCGGGGGGCGCTGGAGCCTATCTCAGCTACAATCGGGCGAAAGGCGGGGTACACCCTGGACAAGTCGCCACCTCATCGCAGTCCTGAAAGACCAATTGTTTACTTTTTAGAGAACATCCAACATGCTCTTGTCTATTTTTGAAAGTGTACAGTTTATTTCCTGGGTACGCAAATGGCAACAATTCAGTGGAATTGCCCACTTATTAGCTCGAAATTACATACTGAACATCCTCATATTTGTGTGCTTTGTGTGTGTCTGCATGTGTAAGTGTGTGTGTGTCTGTAGAATGCAACAAACTGAAAATGAGTTTCAAGTCAATCACATTTTTGGGACGAGAGGCCTGCCAAACATTTATTTTAAGGCTCAATACCAGGAACTCTCTGGGGCAGATTTCTTAGAAGGATAGTTTCATGCACGCAGTGGGGATGTATGTCTTGCCAAATGTTCACGTTTTTGCATGCGGTGGTTCAGGAATACAAATATGGGGGAATTTGGTGTGAGGAAAGGAAGAAAGGAGCGTTTAACACTATGTACGGCTTTTTGGCAGACGCTTTGACTTGGAGGGAGTTTCCTAATGCCAAATAGTTCCTAGTCATTGTCAGTATAAACACAATAAATAATTAAACTAGCAGCTAACATGTAAATCCGAATGCTGCACCTTTACCAATAACTGTGATGAAAAGTCAACAGCATGATGGGGAAATTTGAAAACATTCAGTTTAATCTAAATCTTTTGATTTTATTGAGCTATGTATCGTCACAATGATGACTGAATAGGCACTGCGTCATGTGATAATTGTCACACTATTCATAGTGATTCTATAAAAAAACAAAAAGGAAAAAAAAAGGATCTTTCATGTGAGGAGAAAACTGGCTTGAAAGATGTGGATATAACTTCGTTTTGGCAGAGTGGCAGCAGTGTAGGGCGCTGGCGTTAGATATCCACCATCGCAGCTTGACTGGGTGATGGCGTCTGGCGGGCCTCGCCACTGCGGGCTGTGCAGATGTGCCGACGTTAATCCTCACCTCCGCAGAGCACCAAAAGGGTTTTACGGTAATCTCCTGAAGTGTCACCCTGTTCAAAGCCGGAGAGTACATAGAGCAAAATATCAAAATGAGTGAAAGATCTTCTTATCGTCACTGGTTCGACACAAAGGACAAACTTTCACTACACGCTGAATGCAGAAGGGGAACATGCAAATCAAGGCAGCAGTCAAAGTGTTTACCAGTACAAAGGGAAGTGGACGAGGACGTGTTCTTCGCAGTCAACATTTATGATTAAATTGGGGTATATGTAAGGGTTTATGACAGAACTGTGCAAAATACAGACCGTGGGCCACATGCGGCCCATTAAGATTTTCAATCCGGCCCGCCGGACGTTCTACATCATTTTTTTAGACCTATAACATCAAAATTGTAGCCGCCATTATGATGTGCAGTGCTGTTTTTAAATGACCGTAAGTCTTGAACTATACAATTTTCAATGTTTGAAATCTGCGCTTTTGGGTGTTAAGAACTAATTGTAGACTTCCGCAGGCAGAACAAACACCCTCCACTTTTAATTAATAACAATCTCGTAGAAAGAGTCAAGCATTTCAAATTTTTAGGGGTGAACATAACAGAAGATCTATGCTGGGACATTAACACTGCTTCTACAGTCGGAAAGGCCCAACAACGTCTTTTTTTTTTTAAGGAAACTAAAATGCGCAAACATTCCGCAGAAATCAATGGTAAACTTTTACAACTGTGCCATCAGCAGTGTCCTAACTTACGGCTTTTTAGTGTGGTTTGCTAGCTGCACTAAAGCCAACCAACAGGCCCTCCAGCGAGTGGTTAAAGCAGCGGGGAAAATTACAAGGACGATACTCCCAGAGATGAGTGCCATGTACACAACTCGCTGCCTAAAGCGAGTACATAACATCCTGAAGGACAGATACCACCCAGCACATGGCCTCTTCAACCTGCTACCCTCTGGAAGGAGGTATAGATCGATTTGTGCCAGGACCACCAGAATGTCTCACAGTCTGTATCCCCAGGCTGTGAGACTGCTAAATGAACAGCTTGCCCCTTTGCTGCCCCGGACCATCACTCTTCACCACCTCAATAATTGTGCTCTGGACATTGTATTGCTGCAACATCAACGTAAAACCCATCAGACATCTGACTGTTCCCACCTCCACGCCCCTTTATTTGCAATCTTCTTGACAATGCTAAACTATAAACTATGGTCAACTTGCACTTCAATGCAGTTTCTATGCCGCTAGACAAAGCTCAAACAAAATCTCGTTGACACGTATGACTCAAGTGTTATTATGACAATGACAATAAAGGAATTGATTGATTGATTATACGAGTTATTACGGTAATCTACGTCACAGCAGCTCAGACGAGGAACAAAGCAGAGTGGGCGGGGTTTGTTTTCAGAGCAGCCAGCCCCAAACGCATGTGTCAGAAACAGATGCGGAAGCAAATCTTTACAACACATTTCTGCATAAAACTGATAATATATCATATCGTAGGTGTTTATTACCTTTTGCATTCATATTTTGCTGTTTGTTGCATTTTTGTTGTGTTCAGAATCGGAATCAGAATCAGAATACCTTTACTGTCATTGTATGGAAACAACGAAATTGGACAGCAATCCAGCTCAGTGCTTTTAAAACAAACCTACATAAAATAGTGTTAAGACAACAACAATAATAAAACAATTTAAAATTTAAAAACATAATAAAATGTGAAAAACATATTGCACAACAGATCTCTATCAGAGGTAAGCAAGTAATAAAGTGGTGAGTGTTCAGGTAAGTGCAGAGTTTAGGGCAATAACAGCTCTAGGATATAAACTGTTTTTCAGTCTATTTGTCCTTGCTTTGATTGTCTTATAGCGCCTCCCTGAGGGCAAGAGTTCAAGCCAGTGGTGACCTGGGAGGGATGAGTCCCTGAGGATGCTATTTGCTCTCCTGTTGCAGTGTCTCTTCTACAGGTCCTCTAGAGATGTAAGAGGACATGCAGTGATCCTCTGGGCCGCGTTTATGACGCCCTGTAATCTCTTTTTCTCTGCCACTGTGCAGCTAGAAAACCACACAGAGATGCCGAAGGTCAGTATTGACTCAACGGAGCAGCGATAGAAGGACAGGAGTTTTGCTGGGTTGTAAAAGATGTCTATGGAGGAGCTGGTCTGAAAAGTAAAAGAGGAGTGATGTTCATATGTTGTTAATATTCAGTCTTTTTTTGTTCATAGTTAATATTGTAAATCCCACTTTCTTTATTTTCATGTACATTTTAGGTGTCCCATTCAGTAAAAAATTGTAAATTTCCATTTCGTTTTTTTGAGCTGGTCTGTCATAACTATTTTAGAATTCTATCGGACATTGTGACTTTTGGTATTAGTGTTCCTGACAAAAAGGGACCCAAACACACATATTGTACAGCAGATTTTTACAGCTAAATGTGTACCGTATTTTTCGGACTAAGTCGCAGTTTTTTTCATAGTTTGACCGGGGGTGCGACTTATACTCAGGAGTGACTTATGTGTGAAATGATTAACACATTACCGTAAAATATCAAATAATATTATTTAGCTCATTCACGTAAGAGACTAGACGTATAAAATTTCATGGAATTTAGCGATTAGGAGTGACAGATTGTTTGCTAAACGTATAGCATGTTCTACATGGTATAGTTATTTGAATGACTCTTACCATAATATGTTACGTTAACATACCAGGCACGTTCTCAGTTGGTTATTTATGCGTCATATAATGTACATTTATATTTTATTTTAAATTGCCTTTCAAATGTCTATTCTTGGTGTTGGGTTTTATCAAATACATTTCCCCAAAAAATGCGACTTATACTCCAGAGCGACTTATATATATGTTGCTTTCCTTCTTTATTATGCATTTTCGGCCGGTGCGACTTATACTCCGGAGCGACTTATAGTCCGAAAAATACGGTATATATAATTTATACACATACACATTGGCCCCCCAGACACATTTTTTCTCTGAATGTGGCCCCCGAGTCAAAATATTTGCCCAACTCTGGTTTAATGATGTCATTATTGTTGACTGAACACTAAAATACGCAATACAACTATTAACTGCTACAAGACACTTGATAAGAACGTCATTGACCTATTGCTTGACAATCTTTCACCGTCCATCCAGCCATTTTCTATCTCTTATCCCTCTCGGGGTGGGGGGGTGCACTCGGGCGGACGGCAGGGTACACCCTGGACAAGTGGCCACCTGGTTCCAGTACTCTTTTACCTTTTAGCACAGGGAGTTCAAACTAATTTTAGCTCAGGGGCCACATGGAGAAAAATATGTGCACACGCGGGCCGGACTATTAAAATCATGGCATTAAAACAAAAAAATAAAGACAACTTCAGATTGTTTTCTTTGTCTTATTTTGGCCAAAAATAAAACAAACACAACATTTTGATTTCTATTTACTGTTTTAATTGGTTTTACCCTTTAAAATAGTTTTTAATCATATTTATTTTATATTGGTTTTATATGTATTTATTTTTTGTTTTTATTCAGTCATTGGTGGAGCTAAGGATAATATTTGAATATTGTTTTTAATATTGTTGTGCAGCACTTTGGAAACATTTTGTTGTTTAAATGTGCTATATAAATAAAGTGGATTGGATTGGATTGGATTACGTTTTTTTCTGGTATCAGACTGCTATCTGATATCAATATTGTGTCAGGACACTCTTACTTTTTATAAAGTACTTATACAGTAGAACCTCGGTTTTTGTACGCTGCCCTTTTCGTATTTTTTTGGTTTTCAACATAGATTTATGCAAAAAACTTGCCCTGGTTTTTATATGCCATCATGTTTATCATTAGGGATGTGAATCTTTGGGCACCACACCATTCGATTAGATTTTTGGGGTAATGATTCAATTCAGAATTGATTCTTGATTCAAAATCTATACTTTTTTAATAACATTGGATGCCAGTCCTACACTGCATTCTTCCATAAAATGGATAAACAGCTCTCATCAAGTTTTTTATTACTTAAAAGAAAACTGGTTTTGTTTAATAAAATGCTTACCAAACATCAAATACAGATAAGTTAACAAGAGAAGTATCCAACACTTCTCTCTTTAATGTAATTCTGTACAGCAGGTATAGGCATCTGCATCAACATTATCATTTGCCTGAGTGGCTGGACAGGACAGATTAAAAATAAATAAATAAATACATTTACATTTTATTTTCTTAATCAGTTAAGAATCGTTACAAATAAGAATCGTGATTCATCTGACAATCGATTTTTTTTTACATTCCTTGTTATCATCCAGCCAAACATTGCACGTAACAATTTATTCCATTTGCCAGCATATCATTCTGCAGACGTGATTGCCGAAGCAAAAAAATAAGATGTGTTAGTTGCAACGACTCTCGGTCCTTTTTTTTTATTATTGAGGACGACTGCAAAACAAGCCATCATGGGGCCAAAGTTGCAGTTTGGTATTATACTGTTCTTCCATTTCATTTACAGTAATACTATATAATAAAGAAAATGAGAAACATTATTTAATTTGACAAAGAACAATAATAAGGCTCCCCCTGCCCTCCTTCCTCTTTGCCAGGGATATTAAACTTGTTTTGGGGGCCACATTTCCAAAAAGCTAAGTACCGAGAAGCCAGACTTCTTTCTTCAATATTAATCTTATTTTGTACACTTCGCAGAACTGGCATTCTCTACCGTAGACATTTGATTGTGGTCTATAAGGACCTTCTGCAAAAAAGCTAGACAAATATCATCAATATGACAGCCATCTAGTGTTGTAAGGATCTTCTGCAAAAGTGTTTTGAACCAAACATTTGGGCCACTAATTGAATAGCTCAAATGATGAGAAAGAGAGAACCTAAAATGGAACATTGAAGAAGACTACTAGTATAACTAAAGAAGTTGAAAAAATACTCCTACTACTACATCTGAAGTAAACAAGCTGCAGCAACACTTCAGTTACATAAGTCAAATGACGAAAAAAAATGTGCAACTGCCAAAAAGGAGAGGACTTAAAGGGATGCCTTAAGGAACGCCTCAGTTGTAAATCACAAGTTTGACCCCATGAGTGTTTTATGTTTGCTAGCATGGTTAAAATGTCAATGCAATGATCTGCCAATGTGTTTACAGTGGTCCAAGTTCATCTATACAACAGGAGTACTATGGTGGTTTTATAAATTTGCTGCAAAATGTTTAGCCTCCCAAGTTTTGAACTGAACTCCGGATTTGGCCCCCGGGCCACCAGTTGAACAGCCCTGCTCTACGCTCACCGCCGTCTTCGCCAACAAAAGTCTTCAATAAAGGTACAATTGATGTTAAATATTGTACCGCATTTTTCGGACTATGAGTCGCAGTTTTTTTCATAGTTTGGCCGGGGGTGCGACTTATACTCAGGAGCGACTTATGTGTGAAATTATTAACACATTACCGTAAAATATCAAAGAATATTATTTAGCTCATTCACGTAAGAGACTAGACGTATAAGATTTCATGGGATTTAGCGATTAGGAGTGACAGATTGTTTGGTAAACGTATTGCATGTTCTATATGTTATAGTTATTTGAATGACTCTTACCGTAATATGTTAAGTTAACATACCAGGCACGTTCTCAGTTGGTTATTTATGCGTCATATAACGTACACTTATTCAGCCTATTGTTCACTTTTCTTTCTTTATTTTAAATTGCCTTTCAAATGTCTATTCTTGGTGCTGGGTTTTATCAAATCAATTTCCCCAAAAAATGCGACTTATACTCCAGTGCGACTTATATATGTTTTGTTCCTTCTTTATTATGCATTTTCGGCCGGTGCGACTTATACTCCGGAGCGACTTATACTCCGAAAAATATGGCACCAAATGCGAATAAAATATAATATTATCATTTACAAGTCAGAAAAGATGAAAATCATAATAGGTCCCCTTTTAAAACATTTTTAAAATATTAAGGGAAAACACATATCTAAGAAAGTCTACTAACTACTCCTATTAACAGTCCAATCGACACATTTTTCCTTGATGTCAGCTCGACCGACATTTTAGTCACATTTGGCAACGTATTTCCTCACTCAAAAAGTCTGTTACACAATATAGTAAATAACAGAATAAAAAAACCTGGAAGTAGTTTCATCATCTGAAAATATTTCTGCAAAGCCCAGCTGACACCTATTTGTATTATTGTCACTGTCATTTCATGTGGAAGTTATTATAGAAATGTTCTTGGGTACTTCCTGTCTCCGGAGCTGTCGGCCAATCATGCAGCAGATATAGAGAGGAAGTTAAGCAAACAAGGGGAATTCCTAAACAGCTGTGAAGAAGCCACAGACCCACGGTCCACCGCAGGAAGCTTATAGGTTATTGCGCTCCATCGTCTAAGCACAAGGCAACACACACTCTCACACAATGTAACACAACAAAGCAGCCAAGAGGGTTAGTGGACAAAGACGCTGACTTACGATCATTGTCTCTACCTGGATGAATTCATGGAGGGAGGTATCCTGTGTTTCTTTAAACTCCTTACGAATGTTGAAAAGGTCAATCTCGCTACGGGACACCATGATGCGGATCAACGCTCTGTCGTCTGTGCCAAGACCCTAATGAGGTCAATAGTAATGAGTTTTAGGAGTAGCAAATGGGGAATAATACACATCACATGTGTCAAACTCAAAGCTCGGGGGCCAGACTTGGCCCACCAGATCATTTTATGTGCCTGAAAATAATATGCGTACCTTATCTTTTCTTACAAAATGTATTGATTCCTTCCATTTCCACATAAAAAAAAATACATGTACTGCATGCAATTGCATATATTTTGTATTTAATTTTATCTAATAGTGCAACAAAATATCATATTGTCATACAATTCAAAATATTTGTTTGTTATAATACAAATAAATACCTAAATATCTGCTTGACTTTGGATTTTAAAGCAAGTTATCCATGAAATTGTACACTGTAAAAAATTACAATAGATTTTACGGTAAAATTCCGGCGACTGTCAGTTTTTATTTACACTGATAGACTAAAAAAACTAGATTTTACCATAAAAAACTGGCAGCTTCGTTGCATGAATTTTACCGTAAAAACATCCATCCATCCATCCATTTTCTACTGCTTATTCCCTTCGGGGCCGCGGGGGGCGCTGGAGCCTATCTCAGCTACAATCGGGCGGAAGGCGGGGTACACCCTGGACAAGTCCCTACGTCATCACAGGGCCAACACAGATAAACAGACAACATTCACACTCACATTCACACACTAGGGCTAATTTAGTGTTGCCAATCAACCTATCCCCAGGTGCATGTCTTTGGAGGCGGGAGGAAGCCGGAGTACCCGGAGGGAAGCCACGCAGTCACGGGGAGAACATGCAAACTCCACACAGAAAGATCCCGAGCCCGGGATTGAACCCAGGACTACTCAGGACCTTCGTATTGTGAGGCAGACGCACAAACCCCTCTTTCACCGTGCTGCCCACCGTACTGTTTTTCTATTCCATTTACAGTAATAAAAACTTTTACGGTAAATTTCTAGCGACTGAGCTGCCAGTTTTTTACGGTAAAATCTAAATATTTTGTTTTATTTACAGCGTACGTAAAAAATATATAATAATAAAATGCATTAGCAATTACATGCATGTATTTATATTCAAATTTTAATCACTGTTATAAGCGGCCCTCTCGAGGCAACCATAACTGCGATCTGGCCCTCAATGAAAATGAGTTTGGCACGCCTGCTATACACTATAAAAACAAAATCATGGTTGGGTGAGCTTCTCCTGGTCTCAGGTATGGAAGAGCTCTGTCCCGAAGCCTTTGGAATAGGCTTTTCTAACATAAATGGCTTTTGACTTCCCAAATGATAAAAATTAGCACAGACAGAGAAATGATAAAAGCTGTTAAATGAGAAAATTGGCACCCAATTGTTTTTACATTTTAATATCAAGTGTTCCTATACCTTTTTACATATGGTATATACCGTTTACATCATGTAGTCTTTGGATGCTTCCAAGGCCATATGACCTACACAATCCTATTTATTGTACTGTGCGGGGACATACCTTCATTGCTTTGTACAAACGGTCTGCAAAATAAGACGGCTGGTTCTTCACACTGCGAACTGCAACAAAAACAGAGCACAAGCGGTGGAGTTAACAGAGGGAACGTTGCCGTGAGCGTTGAAGGTTATTATTTTTCATTCCAATGGTAGATATTACCTAGGGCATAAAAGGCATTTTTCACATCTCCTGACATTTCCTTCTTGACGATCTGTTCAATGTCCTTATTGGAAAATCGCACAAACTCCTGGAAAACTGAATACGGAAATTGTGTTATTATCACATGTTATTACCCTACCAATGCTGACCCAATTTGCACTGACTACTGTGCCATGCACTATCCCACGTAGCTATGACAGTAAGTTTTCTAAATATGTGATTTTTTTTATTTTTAACTAAAAAACATACGTTATTGAAGAGTTTATTTCCCATGTTTTCATTTTAATCTAAAACATGCATTAAATTAAATTGAAGTTTAAGTCAAATAATATAAAAATGGTCTCACACAAATAAAAAAGTGTGTAAAATGTTGTTTGGGTGGGCAAGGGCTCCAAATAAAACTCTGCTTAGGGCCCCAATTTAGCCCTGGTCGTAAGGATTAATAATTAGTGTGAACATCATTGTAGTCTAGCATTGCCTTAATGCTCCTGGGCATAGAACTGAGTAGAGCTGTTACTGGAATCCTTTTGACATCACACACCTTGTTCTCCACCTTCCACATGAGGATACCCCACAGGCACTCAACCGGGTTCAGGTGTAAAAACATACTTGGCCACGCCTTCACCTTCTTTTTCCTCAGAAAGGCACTTGACATTTGGGAGTTGTGTTTGTACTCCTTATCACTTTGAAAAACTGCCATGCGGACCATTTTCCAAAGGGAAGGAACTATTGTCTGCTTAGGGTTAGGGTTAGGGTTAGGGTTAGGGTTAGGGTTATTGTCTACAAGCTGGAATCATTGCTTTCCTTCAATGAACCCCAGCAGCACCCATGCAGCAACAATGCTAGACTGTATAGGAAAGACATAATTATGTTGCTTCTCACTTGTGTTGCCAGGGCCTACCTCTGGCATGAACACTTTATGAGGTTGTTTAGGACCACAACCATTATGGACTGAATTACCGCATGGACACAGTTATCCTTTGTTTCTGCTCAATTTTATTCAGCGGTGAGTCAACATGTCCTTTGTAATACTTAAAGTTTGGTTTTGCAGGATCTTGGCCGCTCCGTTCAAAAGCCCATTGAGAAAATTGATGATTTAGCATTGCTTGGAACAACATCATTGTGTCAGATTAAAACCGTATTTCTAAAATGACCGTATTTTTTAAGTTTTCAATTCAGCTGAACCTTTTCCCTGAAATTATAATGTCCGAAAACCATTGGTTTTTCATAATTTTTTGGCATTTATTGCATGTTGTTTACTTTTTCAATTAATGTCCAAGTGGCATTGCAGTTTTGAATTGGCTCCAATACGGTAGGGAATATTGAACACTTTTCTTTTTCCCTTGGACCAATCAACCTATTTTTCTTATCTTTTCATATTAACTTTGGACATTATCTGGAATATAAACACATTACTCTACCATTTACTTTAAGAAAACTCTGTGGACATTAGATAACACTCACAAAATCACCTTTACAAGTCACAAACTTTGAAGGGCAACGTGGCGAGGGACAACTGTATTACAATACTCACTATAGGCTGCAATCAGCCCAATAGCCTGCTTGTGTGTTACACAAAACAACATGTTGTTAGGGCCACAAAAAGCCTTGCACAATAATGTCTGTGTGTTGATATATACTGCTCTACAAGTTGTACACGGACTACTCTAATGCATATCCAGCTTTCATTTTTATAGTTTTGTCCCTTGAAAAGATATACTGTAATAAAACTGGTCAACGACTTTAGTGAGATACTATGTATTACATATTGTAGGTTACATATAGAAACTGAGTTCCATCAGGTTAGGTTTACCTTTCCTCAGGTGAGGGAAGCTTCTGGTGCAAAGAATGCTCATGAATTTCATCACCCTGTCATCAGAGTCAGCATTGCAAGCTTCAGCAAGTTCCTGTTGATATAAAGCCAAGCAAGAAGGTTAAGAATAAACTTTTTTTTTAACCTGAATAATTTATGTTGGATATTTATACTCACCTGAGCATCTGTATTGGCTCTTTCAACATCTGCAGGACCATCTTCCCTTGCACCCTGTTGTGCATGGATTAAATTGACCAATTATTTAATCAAACTTAGATTGTTCTAATGCTGTATTGAATTATAAATGTATTGGTAATTACACTTTTTCATTATGGGATCATAAAAGAGACGAAACAAATGGCAATATTGTCATGACATCATCAGATTGTTCTTCTGTTCTGCATATACTGCTCACAGCCTTTAGGAGGCACATTTGTATAATGTGTGGGATTGTTTTGATATGATATGATATATTATCAAGTTTCCTCAATAAAACAGCTTTCTTTTGCAAAAAGTTAATATTCACGGTTCTCATGTTAGTGTTTGCTCCACAATATGTACTACAGTGAATAATGATTTAAAAAAACCCTCCAGTGAGTAGATCTCAATTACCTGCACAAGTGAAACCAGGATGCGGCAGAAGTGGCCTGATGTGTCAGATTGAATTGCTTCCTCTAAAGACTTCTTATAGGCTGTGAAGTTTGTATTGAAGGTTTAATTCACGCCACGTTGGACATTTTTTCGCAAAACAAAACATCCTCATTGCTGCCGACTATCTCACCTTCTTGATAGGCAGCATTCATGGCTTGTATTTCCTCATTGCTTCTGGTGACCAGGATCTCAATCAGAGCGTGTTCATCTGTGCCAGCGCCCTGTGAAAAAGTGCATAACTCAACAAAAACAAACAACTGCACCACTGGGATTTGGTGGATATCTTAGAGCAAGTGCTTTCAAATAAACTCAACCCTTGGATACAGTACACCTTTTCCAATAGTTTTTAAGTCTCAACCCACTTGTATTTAAGTGAAAAAGGTAAAATCACCAAAATCTTCTTTTTGAATGCAAACAAGCCACTGTCATTACTATCAACCCACATATGCGGTCCTCTCCAAGGTTTCTCATAGTCATTCACATCGACGTCCCACTGGGGTGAGATTTTCCTTGCCCTTATGTGGGCTCTGTACCGAGGATGTCGTTGTGGCTTGTGCAGCCCTTTGAGACACTTGTGATTTAGGGCTATATAAATAAACATTGATTGATTGATCAACTACCATCTTTTGAGAAAAGTAAAAACTGTATTCCAACCTAAGAAACTTATCAGTGTCTTATCCGTGAAAGTAGGGCTGCGAATCTTTGGGTGTCCCACGATTCGATACAATATCGATTCTTGGGGTCACGATTCGATTATAAATCGACTACGAAATCTTTGGGTGTCCCACGATTCGATTCAATATCGATTCTTGGGGTCACGATTCGATTATAAATCGATTTTTTTGATTCAACGCGATTCTCGATTCAAAAACGATATTTTTCCGATTCAAAACAATTCTCTATTCATTCAATACATAGGATTTCAGCAGGATCTACCCCAGTCTGCTGACATGCAAGCAGAGTAGTAGATTTTTGTAAAAAGCTTTTATAATTGTAAAGGACAATGTTTTATCAACTGATTGCAATAATGTAAATTTGTTTTAACTATTAAATGAACCAAAAATATGACTTATTTTATCTTTGTGATAAGACACAATGTGTTGTCAAGCTTATGAGATGCGATGCAAGTGTAAGCCACTGTGACACAATTGTTCATTTTTTTATTTTTTTTATAAATGTCTAATGATAATGTCAATGAGGGATTTTTAATCACTGCTATGTTGAAATTGTTACTAATAATGATACTGTTGTTGATAATATTAATTTTTGTTTCACTACTTTTGGATTGTTCTGTGTCGTGTTTGTGTCTCCTCTCAATTGCTCTGTTTATTGCTGCTCTGAGTGTTGCTGGGTCGGGTTTGGTTTTGGAATTGGATTGCATTGTTATGGTATTGCTGTGTATTATTTTGTTGGATTGATTAATTTAAAAAAATAAAAAATAAAATAAAATAAATAAAAAATAAAATCGTTTTTTGAAAAATGAGAATATATATATATATATATATATATATATATATATATATATATATATATATATATATATATATATATATATATATATATATGTATATATGTATATATATATATATATTTATATATATACATATATATATATATATATATATATATATATATATATATATATATATATATATATATATATATATGTATATACATATCTGTACGGATTTTGGAGAAATATTCATGGACTCTAGTATTTCGCTTGTTAGTGAAGTGAAGTGAAGTGACTTGTATTTATATAGCGCTTTTCTCTAGTGACTCAAAGCGCTTTACATAGTGAAACCCAATATCTAAGTTACTTATTATTATGTTATTTAAACCAGTGTGGGTGGCACTGGGAGCAGGTGGGTAAAGTGTCTTGCCCAAGGACACAACGGCAGTGACTAGGATGGCGGAAGCGGGGATCGAACCTGCAACCCTCAAGTTGCTGGCACGGCCGCTCTATCAACCGAGCTATACCGCCCATAGCATCCCCCGTTAGCAAGGGGATGCAAGAAAATGTCTGATGCGTTGCAGCAGTCAGCCTTAATGCATTGTTGCAGCTCAATGATTTTAGCACACATTTCGCAATGCGCGTTTGCGAGACAAGCGGATGAAGTGTGCCGACATGCTCGGTGGGTGTGGCCGCGGTGTCAAAAGTGGAGGATGAGAGACTAAAGAGAGGCGAGGCGTGCGGACGTGTTTAGGCGTTAAAATGCGTTTCTGTTAGTGGCTCTGTTATTCACTCAGACTCTCTGGGTGGGGTTTTCACTGATGTCATATTAATACCTTTTTTTCCCAATATTTTCGTGATCAAATTCACTGCGGCATGAGCTTAACATCATGAATCATCACAATTACCACTCCACTTCAACTTAAAGACAGCATAGGTCCATTCCAGATCAATAATAATAAATAGTGTTTTTCATACCTACCATTGTTCTATCGATATTGAATGGAATCGTGGGACACCCAAAGATTCGCAGCCCTACTATATAACTATATATATATATATATATATATATATATATATATATATATATATATATATAAACATTGTTGATGCAGAGGTAGATCTTGTATTGGTTTTTGGCTGAGACCAGGGATCTTGGGCTCGAAATGTTTGGTGACCACTGGTCTATAGCTAACCATGTTTACCTTTTGTAAATGACTTTACTAAATAGAAAAGACCAACCTTGTGTGCTTGTATCGGACATTTTAGATGCAAGCCGATATCATGTGATACTTCTTTATTTGTTGACAAAGCCATTTATATATATATATATATATATATATATATATATAATATATATATATTTAATGACAAAAATGTTGTATGCATGTAACTAGTGGATACACAGGTTAGTTTGTATCTTCTACCATCAAGTGTAAGAGCTTTTAATTGTTCTGTCTGCATTTGTAGAAAATAGATACTTTTTCAACCAATCAGGTGGAATTTGATACTTTCCTGTAACACACCTCACACAATAAAGTCACTGATTTAGTTCAGTTTATGATGGCAGCCACAACCACAACCATATGCTGCCCCCTGCTGTGCTAACATTGTACCGTATTCTCTGTTTGCAGCCTTTGAAAAGTGTAGGAAACAAGTCATGATCTTATGTGATACTACCTCAATGGCCTTCTTCATCATTTTGGCATTAAACTCAGCGGGGGTTAACATGAGGCCAATGATCAGTCTCTCCATGTTCTTTGACAGTTCAGACTTCAGGTCCTTCATCAGATCCTGCAAACAGTTCAAATTTGTTACAGACTGCAAATGTAGTATTGTTTATTCTACAAACCCTGTTTCCATATGAGTTGGGAAATTGTGTTAGATGTAAATATAAACGGAATACAATGATTTGCAAATCATTTTCAACCCATATTCAGTTGAATATGCTACAAAGACAACATATTTGATGTTCAAAACGAGAAACATTTTTTTTTTTGCAAATAATCATTAACTTTATAATTTGATGCCAGCAACATGTGACAAAAAAGTTGGGAAAGGTGGCAATAAATACTGATAAAGTTGAGGAATGCTCATCAAACACTTATTTGGAACACCCCACAGGTGAACAGGCAAATTGGGAACAGGTGGGTGCCATGATTGGGTATAAAAGCAGCTTCCATGAAATGCTCAGTCTTACACAAACAAGGATGGTGTGAGGGTCCCCACTTTGTCAACAAATGCGTGAGCAAATTGTTGAACAGTTTAAGAACAACATTTCTCAACCAGCTATTGCAAGGAATTTAGATATTTCACCATCTATGGTCCGTAATATCATCAAAGGGTTCAGAGAATCTGGAGAAATCACTGCACGTAAGCAGCTAAGCCTGTGACCTTCGATCCCTCAGGCTGTACTGCATCAACAAGCGACATCAGTGTGTAAAGGATATCACCACTTGGGCTCAGGAACACTTCAGAAACCCACTGTCAGTAACTACAGTTGGTCGCTATATCTGTAAGTGCAAGTTAAAACTCTACTATGCAAGGCGAAAACAGTTTATCAACAACACCCAGAAACGCCGCTGGCTTCGCTGGGCCTGAGCTCATCTAAGATGGACTGATACAAAGTGGAAAAGTGTTCTGTGGTCTGACGAGTCCACATTTCAAATTGTTTTTGGAAACTGTGGACGTCGTGTCCTCCGGACCAAAGAGCAAAAGAACCATCTGGATTGTTATAGGCGCAAAGTTGAAAAGCCAGCATCTGTGATGGTATGGGGGTGTATTAGTGCCCAAGGCATGGGTAACTTACACATCTGTGAAGGCGCCATTAATGCTGAAAGGTACATACAGGTTTTAGAGCAACATATGTTGCCATCCAAGCAACATTACCATGGATGCCCCTGCTTATTTCAATAAGACAATGCCAAGCCACGTGTTACAACAACGTGGCTTCATAGTAAAAGAGTGCGAGCACTAGACAGGCCTGCCTGTAGTCCAGACCTGTCTCCCATTGAAAATGTGTGGTGCATTATGAAGCCTAAAAAACCACAACGGAGACCCCCGGACTGTTGAACAACTTAAGCTGTACATCAAGCAAGAATGGGAAAGAATTCCACCTGAGAAGCTTAAAAAATGTGTCTCCTCAGTTCCCAATCGTTTACTGAGTGTTGTTAAAAGGAAAGGCCATGTAACACAGTGGTGAACATGCCCTTTCCCAACTTTGGCACGTGTTGCAGCCATGAAATTCTAAGTTAATTATTATTTGCAAAAAAAAAAAAAAAGTTTATGAGTTTGAACATCAAATATCTTGTCTTTGTAGTGCATTCAATTGAATATGGGTTGAAAAGATTTGCAAATCATTGTATTCCGTTTATATTTACATCTAACACAATTTCCCAACTCATATGGAAACGGGGTTTGTACTTATATCAATTACCATAATTCTTATCTTCATAAGCAATCATCACTCACCCTTCCCAGTAGTGATTTGAAGGTCTGTCTGATCACTTGTCTCTGTGCATTACTTCTATGTGCAACTATGTCAATAATTGCATCTTCATCAGTTCCTGTGGTACAGAAAGACTGGGGTGAAAAATGGTGTGCAAAAAAACGTTTTGCCTGCAAGGCCCAAAGTCAAAATTTTAAGCGGAAAAAAACAAAAAATTAAATGTTCCTATAATTAATCCCAATAACATAGACAGATGACAACTTGTTAGCCTTGAGAACATGCCATCAATGATTATGTGAGCTGTAGGGATGTACAGAACATTTTCACTTTCAATACGATACCGATATGGAAGATTTTAGTACTGGCCGATATCAGCAGAAATCATACATACTTTTATTATTGCGTAGTGTGAAATGTTAGAAAAAGGATTGTTTAGGTGAAATTAGTCAAACAGAAAAAAAAAACTTAATTATTATTAACCATCTAGTATTGACTTATGTTGCGCAGTGGTAATTGTTTTTTGGCAACACATAGGGTCTGATTTACTGAAGGTCTGCTTGTACTAAAACATGTGCAAACTTGATAACAAACGCAAAGCTGATCTACTAAACGTGTGCAAAGTGGATTGTGTCAAACTATATGATGATCATCGAAAATGGCCACAATACTGGGAGGATAAAATGCACGCGATTTATCGACGTACACCATCGTTTTGGAGCACTATTTTGCATTCTATTTAGCACGTTTGAAAAGGACGCCCAAAATGACACAATTCCACAAATGGCTGTGAGAGAGGAGTGCTCGCACTGCAAAGACACACGATGGACAGAGAATCCTCTGTCCTACGTAGGGATGATGTTTGATAAGAAATTGTCGAGTTCGAGCCTATTATCGAATCCTCTTATCGAACCGATTCCTTATCGATTCTCTTATCGAGTCCAGATAGGTTGTTGTATATGGAAAAAAAACACAACATTTGGTTTAACAAATCACTTCACATTCTCTACTGCTCGCTACTATAGTATTACCATATCTGAGTTATTGTGCAGAAATGTGGGGAAATAACTACAAATGTGCGCTACATTCGTTAACCGTGTTACAAAAAAAATGAATTAGACTGATATATAATGTTGGATATAGAGAACATACAAACACTTTATTTATTGAGTCAAAAATATTTAAGTTCGATGATTTGGTAAAATTGCAAACAGCTAAAATGATGTGGAATTAAATGATGGAATGGATTAAGTAAAAAAGTTTAAACATTGTACTGATATGATCCAGTTTAAGAGGTTGTTCAAATGAATAGTGCTTACAAAGTACAAAGAAGCTACGTGACGTCATTTCTTGTGATGGCCCACGAGGCATGTCTTGTCGGGACGGGATTTGTTCCCAGGGATTCGAATAAAGAAACCAACTCTTTTTCTTTACTATAGTGGTCTCGATAACGGGTACCGGTTCTCAAAAAGGGAGTAGAGTCCGAGGACTCGGTTCTTTTCTTATCGAACAACCGGGAAAACCGGTTTTGAGTCCTACGTGTACGTTTCAACATATTTGGATGGTCGGAAAAAAAAATAAAAAATTAGACACCTTGTTTATTCAGCAACATCCTTTTATAATTTTATGTCTGAAGGGGCTGATTAACACAAACTCAATTGATGCGTTTTTGTGTTTTTTTAATGACGTTCGTTTTTTCACATATAATATATATCCCTAAAATACATCCTATATAATAAAAACTTTTTGAAGTATGCATTTTTTGCGTCTTGAGCACAGTATAGTGCAGCCTCTCTCTCATGCACCATAAGCGGTTAAAAAAAAAAGTTGTCAGTGTAGATGCACTGCACCGTAAAAATTCGTACATGTCTGTGCAGTAATGACAGACATGAATGTGCAGTAAATGAGTGTCTCCATAGTGATGCCCCATACAGTTCACGCAGAATCCTCATATAAATAAGGCGGTCTGCACCACTTCTCAATTGTTCACGGAGCAATAGCACGCAACACGCCCACTAATAGTACATGCTATTTTGCAAATTGCACATGCTGTTTAGCGCAAGGTATTTAGATCTTAGTAAATCAGGCCCCAAGTGTTCATAATAATTAATTCGAGTCATGACAGTAAGTTGAATGATGCGGACACCCTTGCTGCAGTATAGTTTTTGATACGCTTCTGTGCTGGATACTTAGTATGTATAAGTAATATGCAACAATATTTATTTGATTACAGTACCGTATTTTTCGGAGTATAAGTCGCTCCAGAGTATAAGTCACACCGGCCGAAAATTCATAATAAAAAAGGGAAAAAACATACATAAGTCGCACTGGAGTATAAGTCGCATTTTTGGGGGAAATGTATTTGATAAAACCCAACACCAAGAATAGACATTTGAAAGGCAATTTTAAATAAATAAAGAATACTGAACAACAGGCTGAATAAGTGTACATTATATGAGGCATAAATAACCAACTGAGAACGTGCCTGGTATGTTAACGTAACATATTATGGTAAGAGTCATTCAAATAACTATAACATATAGAACATGCTATACGTTTACCAAACAATCTGTCACTCCTAATCGCTAACTCCCATCCATCCATCCATCCATTTTCTTCCGCTTATCCGAGTTCGGGTCGCGGGGGCAGCAGCCTAAGCAGGGAAGCCCAGACTTCCCTCTCCCCAGCCACTTCGTCCAGCTCTTCCTGTGGGACCCCGAGGCGTTCCCAGGCCAGCCGGGAGACATAGTCTTCCCAACGTGTCCTGGGTCTTCCCCGCGGCCTCCTACCGGTCGGACGTGCCCTAAACACCTCCTTAGGGAGGCGTTCGGGTGGCATCCTGACCAGATGCCCGAACCACCTCATCTGGCTCCTCTCGATGTGGAGGAGCAGCGGCTTTACTTTGAGCTCCTCCCGGATGGCAGAGCTTCTCACCCTATCTCTAAGGGAGAGCCCCACCACCCGGCGGAGGAAACTCATTTCGGCCGCTTGTACCCGTGATCTTGTCCTTTCGGTCATAACCCAAAGCTCATGATCATAGGTAAATGATAAATGATAAATGGGTTGTACTTGTATAGCGCTTTTCTACCTTCAAGGTACTCAAAGCGCTTTGACACTACTTCCACATTTACCCATTCACACACACATTCACACACTGATGGAGGGAGCTGCCATGCAAGGCGCTACCAGCACCCATCAGGAGCAAGGGTGAAGTGTCTTGCTCAGGACACAACGGACATTACGAGGTTGGTACTAGGTGGGGATTGAACCAGGGACGCTCGGGTCGCGCACGGCCACTCTTCCACTGCGCCACGCCGTCCCTAAGGTGAGGATGGGAACGTAGATCGACCGGTAAATTGAGAGCTTTGCCTTCCGGCTCAGCTCCTTCTTCACCACAACGGACCGATACAGCGTCCGCATTACTGAAGACGCCGAACCGATCCGCCTGTCGATCTCACGATTCACTCTTCCCTCACTCGTGAACAAGACTCCGAGGTACTTGAACTCCTCCACTTAGGGCAAGATCTCCTCCCCAACCCGGAGATGGCACTCCACCCTTTTCCGGGCGAGAACCATGGACTCGGACTTGGAGGTGCTGATTCTCATCCCAGTCGCTTCACACTCAGCTGCGAACCGATCCAGTGAGAGCTGAAGGTCCTGGCCAGATGAAGCCATCAGGACCACATCATCTGCAAAAAGCAGAGACCTAATCCTGCAGCCACCAAACCAGATCCCCTCAACGCCTTGACTGCGCCTAGAAATTCTGTCCATAAAGGTTATGAACAGAATCGGTGACAAAGGGCAGCCTTGGCGGAGTCCAACCCTCACCGGAAACGTGTCCGATTTACTACCGGCAATGCGGACCAAGCTCTGGCACTGATCATACAGGGAGCGGACTGCCACAATCAGACAGTCCGATGCCCCATACTCTCTGAGCACTCCCCACAGGACTTCCCGAGGGACACGGTCGAATGCCTTCTCCAAGTCCACAAGACACTTGTAGACTGGTTGGGCAAACTCCCATGCACCCTCAAGGACCCTGCCGAGAGTATAGAGCTGGTCCACAGTTCCACGACCAGGACGAAAACCACACTGTTCCTCCTGAATCCGAGGTTCGACTATCCGGCGTAGCCTCCTCTCCAGTACACCTGAATAGACCTTACCGGGAAGGCTGAGGAGTGTGATCCCACTGTAAATCCCATGAAATCTTATACGTCTAGTCTCTTACGTGAATGAGCTAAATAATACGATTTGATATTTTACTGTAATGTGTTAATAATTCCACACATAAGTCGCTCCTGAGTATAAGTCGCACAAACTATGAAAAAAACTGCGACTTATAGTCCAAAAAATACGGTACTTGTTTATATAGAAAATGTCTTATAGACTGCAATGTTGATCAATTAAATGGTAAATGGGTTATACTTGTATAGCGCTTTTCTACCTTCATGGTACTCAAAGCGCTTTGACACTATTTCCACATTCACCCATTCACACACACATTCACACACTGATGGCGGGAGCTGCCATGCAAGGCCCTAACCACGACCCATCAGGAGCAAGGATGAAGTGTCTTGCTCAAGGACACAAAAGACATGACAAGGCGCCACGACGTCCCCATAAATACACTTATTACGTACGTATCGCTTGTGTGCTATTGTGTTCTTAGCTGTTGTGTAGCTGCTTGCTCTTAGTAGCCATATTTACCTTTTGTAAAGGACTTCACTAAAATAGAAAAGAGCATGTGTGCTTATAGGAGGACATTTAAATGTTAACTGGCTATCCAGCATTGCACAAGTAAACACGCTGCAGGACTGCTAGTTTTAGAGCTAATATTGGAAAGATTAGATGCAAGCCGATATAATTTGACACTTGTTTTTTTTGCTGGTATCGGACTGATATCCAATATCCTAATCGGATCGGGACACACCTAGTGATCTTAAAAGAAGGCCAGTATGAATATGAATAACATTTGGTAAGCCACCCTTTGGCGGGGCCGATCAAATGACACAACGGGCCAAATTTTGCCTACGGGCCCCACTTTGGCTACCTCTGGTTTACTGTACACTGTCAAAATGAGGTTACATACCGAACCCTTTCATGGCTTTTCTAAGCGCTTGTGCATCGGCACCAGGGTCAAAGTTGGGTGCAGGGACAACCGTTGGTCTCAGCTGGAAGTGGAATTAAAAAAATATATAAGGTTAATGCTACACTTTGACATAAAAAAGTGTTAGAAAGCTCACATAATTGCATGTTGGTGAGGAGAATTAACTTCAATTGAGTGACAGCCTATTAACATTTTTGAAAAACATTTGATGGGAAGCGTGTCACCCTTAGAGACAATGACAGGACCAACAATGACATGTGAGTGGGCGGCCTGAAAAACTACAGTTAAAGGGGAGCTGCAGTTTATTTTAATTTTGTCCATCATTCACAATTCTAATTTAAGACAAGAAAACATATGCTTACCTTTTTTTAATGCATTCTAACTCCAATAGACAACAATGCAGCTAATGGGGTACGCTCTACTAAGCGCGCTAAAAAAATCTGAAAACCTCCAGCATCATTTTATATAATTTTGTATATAAGTATATATGTAATGTTGTAACAGTAATATTCATAATAACATTTAATGTTGATGTATTTTGCTCATTTTAAGCATACGCCGGCACAATATTTTCACAGACGCATCCCAACGTTCATTTTTCCTTTTGACAACAACCACACTACTAATCATGGAACACTTCATGAGAGCCAACAAAGACTACTTTGGGACAAATGATGATCAGAACCTGACATTTTTTAGCCTGAATACACGGAGGATGAGCTGCAAGTTTTAGAAGCTGTGTGGAAAACTGCTACAGCTTAAGTGAAGCACACAGCAGTATTGTAATAAAACTGTACATAGTCTGCTCTCACTGGGATGCCGACTGATGAGATGTCGTTTGGATGAAGAATTAATCATAATTCTAACAAGGTTAAAAAAAGAAAATTGAATGTGTTTTCTCGCCAATGTCAAAGTTGACTAACTTCTCGGTTTATGGCCACAATGTAAGTAAAATGTAAGTATAGCTTAATTTTTTTCATTTATAACACCTAAAAGCAGACAAATCAAGCTCGGGTGACAGTAGTAATATACATTTGTGTTAAAATACGAGGCCTTGACTATCGTTATGTTGAGCGACTTCCGTTCTCTATGCTCCTCTCTTTACCCCTAGAAAGGGCTATATATCTGGCAAATGCAGACGGCTTTGTGCGTGGAGCTTTTTTCAACGTTTGGAAGTAAAGCCTTACATCTTTTTATTTATTTTTTCAGACTGCAATAAGTTAAAAGCTTAATTATGGCCTATTAAATAGTGAAGTATTGTAAATGTGTGCAACAATGTACCGATATTAGTTGTTGCTGTTTTTTGTTTACCTTTGCTCATTATTTGAAAATGTTTACTTTCATAAATGATTAATGTGATCTTGCGTTTAACTTTTCTGTTTATAGTTTATCTGTTTTTATCAAAAACGTATCTGTTTTTGCTGTGCAGAACAAGGACATGGACTTGGACAAGGCAATATATAGAACAACAGACCAAAAAGAAATGACACAAAACATATATATACCAGTTTGGATGATTCTTTAAAAACAAAGTAGTTTTATAACCTATACACATTAATTAAGCTGAAACTGCAGTTGTTGTGACTAATTTTCTCTGCCTTCATTGCAAATAATTATAAAAAAATAACAATATTATGCTATCCCAATATTCACTACTACTGGGTATAATGCAACCAATTTGACAACATTAGAAACATACATCAATTATGAATCACATATTAATGAAGTAACTGCTAAATAGGATTGTGTGGTGTTCCTGTATGGATAGACCGTGAGGACTCTTTCTGGGACATCATCTGGATTGTCTGCGTATTTTTAAAAGTACATGTCCTACTACAATAACAATTCACAAGCAAAAAAAAAAATCACAATTAAAAATAGCAGCTTTAAAATTATTGTCAACATGTGACACATCTTCATGACAACCATCTCCCATGATTGGTCGGCTCTAACGGCAGGAAAATTAGACGCCGGCGGTGCCGGTAGATCTTAGCCGCTTCCTATAAACTAAGGTAAAAGATCAAGAGAACACAAAGAACGCTTCAACATTCTTCTCTAAATTTCACCATTATTCAACCTCGTGCGAATAAGCAGCAGATACGTGACGTAAATGTAAGAGCAAGACCAACTGACGTAAACAGGAAGTGTCTCGAAAACTAAACTCTCCCAATTTATATTGCTCCAGCCGCTGTTTGAGGATTCTGGCCAGGACCCACACTTGGTCGAATGCATGGGCTGGGTCCTTGAAAGGATGCAGCCCCCGAATTGAGATACAGCTACAATATCAATATGGCTGAATAAACTAGTTACCTCTGTGTGTTCACGGTGCCGCTAAAAATAGTTTATCTGCATAAGCGCTTATATAACAATATTGTTAATACTTTGTCGATAATCAGGTCACGACATGTAAGTGGAGTATTGTTGTCGGTTTTTGGATTATTTTTAGACGGCTTTATGGGTGGAATAGTGTACTTCCATTAGCTGCATTGTTAGCCACCTCATTCATACTTGCCATATTTTATGTTTAAGAATGCATAAAAAAAGAACATGTGTTTCTGTCTTGCATAGAGATTTTGAATGATAAGCAAGATTCTAAAAAAAGTGCAGTTCCCCTTTAAATGGTTTGCAATGAGCATCAACGCAAAAATGTGTGTGTAATGTTTTGCTCTTATCACATCCTATCCTTTTACAAGGCATGCTCTGTTAGTGTTATTTGTAGCAATTCTGCTAGGCGTGCATTTATTTCTGCCAATGACAGTTGCAGCACAAAGGGGAACCCAACCTTGACTTTGGTCATGGAACTTATTTCCCACATCTTGTAGGCTATCTGAGCAGCTTCAGGGAAGAACTCTCCAGCTAAACTGCAATGATCAGTTTGGCACAACACAGCACAGTGAGCAGAGGCAACACAGAGAAACGTAGCAGAATTATGCTGTCATGGTCCTCGTCCCCTGCAGATGGTGCTATATCACCCCCATGAGGTTATTACTGTCACTCCCACACCACAGTACAGAGGTACTTACTCGTCATCTCCTCCACACAGATTCAGCAGAGTCCTCTTGTAATCACCTGATGTGTCATCCTGTGGTCAGCAAGAATTCATTAGATATATTCATATTCATACCATTATACCATTATTGGTCAAATGTATCACATGGGCTCTGAATGCTGGATATAATTGTTGAGCAGAGTCTGCAATGAACTGTACTATCTAATTGTTATTTCTTGTTTTCTTACACTTCTCTGTCCCATTTGTCAGTATGCATTCATTTCAGTTAGTCCTAGTGAGATGCAGTAGCCAGTGAGTTGTCTATTGGCATGGAGTTGCACGTGCTTGTTTTATCTTATGTTGAGTTCTACAAAGTGTTTATACTGTAATTTTTGTACTTATTACTCAACAGCTGTTTGATTGTAACACAAATCTTAGTTGTAGTTTTGATTACCAAATTTGGAAGTGTTGGAATGTCCACATAAATTCATTGATGCCAATTAGTCTTATGTTTATGGCGAATCCAATGTAAATTAACATTGAGCTAACACATTTTTAATGCATTTATTTTATGTGTTTTATGTTGGAATGCCACTGTTTACTTTGTATCTCATGTATGTTGTATTGATCTACTTTATTTATGTGTTATTAGTTTAACAGTGTTTTAACGACAACCTGTTATCTGCTTGCTTAGCTAAGCCATGCCAACAAGTGTGAGGCTGATCATCTGGTGACCTGGTGCAGCGAAAACAACCTAGAGCTCAACGGTCTGAGGACAGCTAGTGGGGATAGATGTTTGTGGAGTCTTTCCGCTTTCTGGGTACCACCATCACCCAGATCCTCAAGAAAGAGCTGAACATCACCTTCCTCATCAAGAAAGGACAGCAGAGGATGTACTTTCTGTGGCAGCTGAAGAAGTTCAACTTGCCATAGATCATGATGGTGCACGTCTACACTGCCATCATCGAGTCAATCCCCTCCTCCTCCATCATAGTCTGGTATGTGGCAGCCACAGCAAACTACTGTGTAAGTGCAGGCTGCAACGAGCCATCCGCTCTGCAGAGAAGGTTACAGTCTACCATCACTCCATGACCTCCACACCTCCAGGACTCTGAGGCGGGCTGGTAATATTGTGGTCGACCCCTCTGCCAAGAGGCTGCAGTTCGTCAGGACCAAAACCTCTCGAATCAAAACCAGTTTCTTCCCCTCTGATGTCAGACTAAACAACAATGTCCCTGCCCTTCCCCGTGACACCACATAACACATTGCATTCACGTGTGCGTGCATACAGAAGCCGCACATATCTCGTGACTGGCCGGCACGTTGTTAGAATGGATGAAAAGCGGACGTGACGACAGCTCGTAGAGGATGTTAAAGGCAGTGCCTTTAAGGTACGCCCCAAAGACTGTGGTCCGGGTGGACTACGAGATATAATGACTGATGAACACTTTCGTTTGATAATGAAGGTTGCCTCAGCTCAAAGCCTGAGCCCCGACATAAATGAACTAGCATCCAAGAAAAGATGCCAGGTATCTGGCTTGGGCACATCAGATTAGATCAGTGTGTTGCAAACTGAGCAGTTTAAAGTCCTGAATGGTTGGTTTATTCATTGTTATTTTATTTTCAAATGTATTAGCCTGTGGAAAACGTTAATATTGATATTTACCTCAGAAGGCTGCAAATAGAAAAGAGGCATTCCATTTTTATTTAAATTGTATTTGATATGTAATTGATATTTTTTAATTATTATTATTATTATTTGAAACTTGATTTTGCATGTCACTATAAAGTTATATAAGCCTTGCTTGTTCAATATTCAATGCAAAACTTGTTTGGGTCCCTATTAAAAGGTTAATTTGTTCAACCTTGGCCCGCGGCTTTGTTCAGTTTTAAATTTTGGCCCACTCTGTATTTGAGTTTGACACCCCTGCTGTAGAGGTTGTTTGACTTTCTGTTACCGTAATCATGTTGTAGAGTGACTTCTCATATCGGAGCCTGAAACACTCGCGAATGTCCAACATGTCTATTTCACTGCGAGAAATCATGATCCTGATCAAGGTGTTGTCAGCTGTACCGAGACCCTGGAAATAAGCAAAGATTGGAGTTAGCTGTTTTAACTGTATTTTTTTTTATTTTTTAGATGAATGTGACCCTGGGTTTGACATATACTTTTACCTTCATTGACTTGTATAGGCGCCTGGCAAAGAACATGGGAACACTGCGTATGCACTGCACTGTGTGAGAAAAAACACTGTTAGTTGCGTGTTGCATTTAGTGGTTACAGCATCACAACACTCGGATAAGCGGAAGAAGATGGATGGATGGATCATCACAACAGTTGAGTGGTGTCTTACCAACAGCAAGCATCAGCCTCTCAAAGTCTCCCGACAGCTCGTTCTTAATGCTGTCCTCAATGGACGTCTCTGTATTCTTCTCGTATGCATCGAAAACTGCATAGTCAAGGTGTGGGAGAAAGGCTTTTAACTTCACTAAAAAACAACTTTATTCTTACTTTCTCTTTTGACGCTTTTACTCTAGTTCACAAATACACAACTGCAGGTCACACGAGAAGCATCCAAAATGTCACACGTGCATGCTCATTCCTTTCTCACCCATGTGGAGGTGGGTCACACTGCGGTTGCCCAGAATCGTGATGAATTTGGCCTCGTCGGTCCCCCACTTCTCTTCGCCAGCAGCATAAAGGTCCTGTGTTGAGACAAGAGAGACAAAAGAAGGCAGAATTACAATCAAACTACGTTACAGTGAGAAATGGCCGTAGAGTCCATTCGATCAGTATTGGACCAATATTAGGAATTATGACGTCATACTAATAAATCTAATTTTTTTAAAAATGCTCCAATTAGGCCAGATTACCCGTACTATGCTGAAGCTGGGTTAGGGTGAGCAAATCAAGCGCTCCTTTTCTCCTACCTGTCCCGTGCTGTAAAGTTCCTCTGAGCGCACTGTAAACAACAATGGTGTCAATTTGGTGGGACTTCTTGAATGTTTCAGAGGAACAGAAACTTTTGCACTACATGTTCTGAAAACATTCCACAAAGATGGAACAAACCACAGTGCTTCAACACATCAAACCTTATCAGCCTTGTTGGAGCCAAATTTCCTTATTTTTTTATATTGTTTTTATTTTGTTTTCTCTAATTGATTGCTGGCCTCAGTTCCCCATGCCTTTAGAGCTGAGCTGGACAATAAGTTGACAGATAACATTTTTTCTGTGGCGCGGTTGGGAGAGTGGCCGTGCCAGCAACCTGAGGGTTCTTGGTTCGATCCCCACCTTCTACCAACTTCGTCACGTCAAGGTCAAGGTCAAGGTTCAACTTTATTGTCCCCGCGGGGAAATTTGTCTTGGGCACAGTGCATCATTGCTTTCTTAACATACCCAAAAACAACAGAACAAAAACACAAGCACAGACACAACCACAACCATACAACTAACATTTAAACATCATGTGTCCTTGAGCAAGACACTTCACCCTTGCTCCTGATGGGTCGTGGTTAAAACCTTGCATGGCAGCTCCCACCATCAGTGTGTGAATGTGTGTGTGAATGGGTGAATGTGGAAATAGTGTCAAATCGCTTTGAGTACCTTGAAGGTAGAAAATCCCTATACAAGTATAACCCATTTACCATTCTGTACAGTGGTACCTCGGTTTGTTTCAAAAGGTGGGACAAAGACCGAATCCTTCGAAAACACGCAAATTCAATTAATCTTTTCCAAACACCCAAAAACACTTCTCAAGGAGAATAATACTGATATGCGGATCACGCGCTGGGTGCAATATGTGAAGGGCCGCGTTTTGCGTAAATAAGCGCATGTAAAATGTCAATTATTGAAACAGACGGCGCTTCATACAACATTTTACCAGAAGTTCCTAACCCATTCCTGCTTCGCCAGTGATTAGAATTTGATGGCAAATGTGCATCGTCAAAGACCCCCATTGCGCACATTGTTAGTGAGCAAGTGAGCAGTCATACTGGGTTCGTGTCAGGACGTTATGCAAAATTATATCCAAATTTGTTATTTTTGTTCATTATATGACTGAACAATTTCTTTCCCATGAATTACTTTTAGTACAAAATATGCATTTAATTAAATTGAAGTTTGATTAAAATAGTATAAGAATCATATAATTTAACATTCAGAAAACAATGCAAGATAGATGAACGAATGAATGAATGAACATTTATCTTTTAACATCACTTTTACCCTAATTGAAGACGTGGACGCCAACTTCAGTCTGTACTACTTTCAATAACGTGTACCGTATTTTTCGGACTATAAGTCGCTCCGGAGTATACGTCGCACCGGCCGAAAATGCACAATAAAGAAGGAAAAAAACATATACGTCGCACTGGAGTATAATTCGCATTTTTGGGGGAAATTTATTTGATAAAATCCAACACCAAGAATAGACATTTGAAAGGCAATTTAAAATAAATAAAGAATAGTGAACAACAGGCTGAATAAGTGTACGCCATATGACGCATAAATAACCAACTAAGAACGTGCCTGGTATGTTAACGTAACATATTATGGTTAGAGTCATTCAAATAACTATAACATATAGAACATGCTATACGTTTACCCGATCGCTAAATCCGATGAAATCTTCCTCCCCAGTGTCGCCTCTGGTATGCGCCGTTTCCTTTCTTTCTGCTGCTTGATCGCCGTTTTCTGCTGCATATTTCACTACGTCCGGCTTGTAATCTGCAGTATATGATTTCCTTTTCGGTGCCATTTTAGTTCAGCCCTTCTCAGTTTTTATAAGTTACCGCCAATGTTGACATAATCCATTTTAATAGCTACGGATGTAGCAGCAGTTAGCATCCCATGACCCACAATGCACTTCTGCCATGACCCGCCCCCGCCGAATTCTTATTGGTTGACGTGTGTGACGATTGCGGACATTTGCTTCGTCTTTTACGCGAATGAGATAAATAATATTATTTGATATTTTACGGTAATGTGTTAATAATTTCACACATAAGTCGCTTCGGAGTATATGTCGCACCCCCGGCCAAACTATGAAAGAAACTGCGACTTATAATCCGAAAAATACGGTCCCTCTTTCCTCATCAATGAGCTTATCAAAACACTTGTAACTTTCAGTTGCGAGTGTTTTTCAGATAATCACCTGCGCATCTTGCTCCACCAGATCTGCGTTGACAACTCCCGACTCATCTCTGGTCCCCTGAAAGCATGACAACGAGTTGACCATTACGCCAGAAGTAAATATTCTTGCTTGATGACTTGATGGTGTTTCCTGCTGCTGACCACGTCATGCCTAAGATAAATCACCTGGAGTAAAACAACCAGCATCTTCTTAAAGTGACCAGAAGTGTCAGCAATCACATCCTCCTCCATGTTTCTACCGTAGGCTGGAAACAAAAACAGACATTGGCGTAAAACTGATTGAGTTCTCAATACCGGAGAAAAACAGGCCTCACCATCCTTGTATGCTTGAACCATGTCATGCATTTGTTTGTTGTTTCTTGAAGCCAGGATTTCAATCAAGCTCCTCTCGTTGGTTCCAGCTCCCTTGAGACGTAAGCAAGAAGTTCAATATAACGTGTTACCTCACAAGAATAAAAAAGAATGGGGTAAGCGTCTTACTTTGAGTGCATCTTTGATCTCTTTGGCATCGTGGTATGCCGGAGTTCTCATCAGACTCACAATGAGGCGCTCAAATTTACCCGTCAGCTCATATTTCAGATCCTCAATAAGATCCTGCAACAAAAACAAAGTGCTCCCACTTGCTTATTCAATGTGTAAATATGATGAGATGTACCTTTCCATAGGTACACTTGTATGCGGCAATGACTTCCTGCCTCTGGGCGTTACTGCGAGAGCTGACCAGGTCCAAAATGGCTTCTTTGTCACTGCCTGAGGAGCATGTTGCGTACATGCGTCACATAATGCGTCACAGACTTCAGGAAGACGACGGTGCAGTTTGCAGACACTCACCCATGCCTTTCATGGCAGTGTACAAGGCCTCAGCATCGGCAACGGGATCAAAACCTGCGGCATTTGTAATTGTGCCTCGGAACACCTGAAAAAATGCAATCGTCATGATCTTTGTATTATCTTTTTAGGGGCGGTGTGGCTCAGATGCTGGATACTATTTTGAGAGTTCTTGGTTCTAATCCATCTTCCACCATGATGGTCACAGCCGGTGTGACCTTAGGCAAGACATTTCACCCACCTTGCTCCCAGTTTGCTTACGCTGGTTTATGAATGTGTAGGCGAAAAGCAAATGTAGCTTACCACCATCATCGTTTAAACGAATGTGGAGTGAATGATTGATGGGTTCTCATTTCTCTCTGTAAAGCGCTCTGAGTGTCTACAAAAGCGCTATATATACATCTAGTCCAATATTATTATCATTGTCTTTGCTTTAATGACCATACATGCGCATTCCTCAATGTCTTTATTAGAATACAATCAGATACATAACACTAGAAAAGTATAAAAGGCAGTGTTTCACCATGTATTTCAATTTCCATGGCAGTTCGCCCTCGCTGATAAACACATTATACATTATTCCACACCTAGAACCAACCACCACATCACTGAAAGGCTTAGGTGACAAGCATTTAGAGTGCATCTTCTCTCATGCTACATTCATTTGTCACATGCAATGATGTACTTTACTTATTTATCATATACTGTTATGCATCTCATTCTATTCATCGGACTTTGCCAAAATCTTGTCCAAAAAGTTCCAGTATCTTTATGACTGTAGAAAAAGGTAATTAAAACAACAAAACTATGGTTGGTCTTTTGCACAATACTGTATCAAGTTGATTTAGACTGAAGTAATGTCGACCTTCATCACGACATAGACAAAACAAAGCTGAATCTGAAGCCTGGAATGTTTTAGGGAATTGGCTTTTTTTGTGTATCCAACAGCAAACATGTACATGTTCAAAGTGGTAAAGCTGAGAGCAAAGGGACAGCGAAGTGCTAGCAAAAGAGGGATCGCTTAAAAAAAAACAACAACAAAAAAGTAGACAGAGAGCAAAGGTCCCAGAGAAGACGAGAGAGGTTTTAAATTGCGATCATTTAAAACTGAGTTGTTTGTCTAAAGGTCAAACAACCCTTCTCCAATTAATACCTTTTAAAATGTGCATGTGTTAAATTTTAAAAAATGTGTTACTCAATGTATCATACTTTATTAAAGAAGCTTTTAAATTAACTCATTGGTTTTAAATACTGTAAAAGTAATAAAAAGTGATGCTTTAATAGAAAAAGTGCAATTTGAATGTTTATAAGAAGAAAAGGGAAGGGTTAGTCAGAAAAATCCTTAATTATTTTAACTATTTTCCGTAAAAGTCACATTCAAGCCAGAAAGTGTTATATTTGATTACTTCATTAATCGAACACATTTATCGATAGATTACCCGATTACTAAAATAATCAATAGCTGCAGTCTTAATGTTGATGATCTGTTGAACTCTTATACATCATGTGCCTCAATTACTAAGATCAAAATATTATGCGCTAAACAGCACGCGCAAACAATAAAATAGCATGTACTATTAGTGGGCGTGTTATAATAAATAAATGATAAATGGGTTATACTTGTATAGCGCTTTTCTACCTTCAAGGTACTCAAAGCGCTTTGACAGTATTTCCACATTCACCCATTCACACACACATTCACACACTGATGGCGGGAGCTGCCATGCAAGGCGCTAACCAGCAGCCATCAGGAGCAAGGGGTGAAGTGTCTTGCCCAAGGACACAACATATGTGACTAGGACGGTAGAAGGTGGGAATTGAACCCCAGTAACCAGCAACCCTCTGTTGGGCGTGATCTACTAACAGTGCGGACCGCCTTATTTAAATAAGGCGGTCCGCGCTTTGCTATGTTTTCAAACATGCAGGAGACCTGTACCACCTTTTATGGGTATTTTAGGAGCAGTCGGACTTGTGCAGTGCATTTACTGTTAGTTGAAACCACTTTTTTCCTTTATTTAATGCTGTGTAGGAACACATCTTGTGTCCTGTTTGCTACACCAAATGGATTAAAAAAAAACTACAGTTTCACTTCTCTTAGAACTCATTTCGACATCAAAGTGCAACGAGTCTGCAATATTCTTCCGGGATAAGCTTCAAGGCATTAAAAATGCAATAATTCACAAAAAACAAATTGCTACTCTGTTAACGGCTGTACAACTAGAGATAACATTTCACTCCTATCATTGACAAAACAGTTGAAGAGATCATCCACACTCTGAGTCCATCAACATGCTGTCTTGATGAGTTACCCACTAGATTTCTAATGTCTGTACTGAGCACTTTATGACCACAATTTTCTCATCTAGTTAATGTCTCACTTCAGACTGGAACATTTCCAAAGGCCTTTAAAACTGCTGTCATTAAGCACTTCTAGAGTAGTCGTTATGCCACAGTACTGAAGAACTATCGGCCCATATCAAACTTGCCATTTTTGGTTTAAGTTTTGGAAAAAGTTGTATACCAACAGCGCAGTGACTTTCTCTTGTATAACAATGTGTTTGATACTTTCCAATCAGGCTTTGGGCCCCACCGGAGCAGTGAAACAGCGCTGATCAAGGTGACAAATTATATCCACCTGAACCCAGGTGCAGGAAAAGTCTCAGTCTTGGTTCTGCTGGACCTGAGTGCTGCCTTTGACACAGTTGACCATACTATCTTCATACAGGGGTTAAACTCTGTAACTTGTTGGAATTGATCTATGAGGTTCCTCAGGGGTCAATTCTGGCTGGGACCCTTATTTTTTAACTTGTACATGCTGCCACTAAATTGGCTAAAACGCAGCTTCAATGGTTCCGACCACAACTATGCAGATGACACTCAGATCAACGTGTCACTGACGGCAGGAGAAAGTCGACCTGTTGATTAACTTTGTCACTGCATCGAAACAGTTCAATGTGCGGATGCAAAACAGTTTTCTTCAGCTCAACAAAACTCAGACAAACCTAAGACAATACTGAAATCATTGTACGTGGCCCACAGAAGCAAAGAGAAACTATTATTAGTCACCTTGGGACCCTTTCCCTCAAACCTAATAATCAGGTCAGAAATCAAGGATTAGTAAGGGACTCAGACTCAGACTTTAAACAGCCACATATAGTCAATAACATCAGCAGCTTTTTACCACCTAAAAATATTGCCAAAATCAGAGCAATAATGTTTTAAATCCGTCTTAGAAAGACTAAACCATGTCTTAGTCTCCAGCATTTTAGAGTACTGTAATGGCATTCCCACTGGGCTCTCTAAACAAACTGTAAAGCAGCTGCAGTACATCCAGAATGATGCTGCTTGAGTCTTGACTAGAAACTAAGAAATATGACTGTATTAGTCCAGTGCTTAGGTCACTGTACTGGCTTCTTGTTGTTCAGAGAATAGACTTTAAAAAAGCTCTGCTTGTGTACCAGTATTTTCATAGTCTTGTGTCAAAGTACATCTCTGACATGTTAGAAGCTTATGAACCATCTCAGGTTCTGAAAACCTCAGGAAGTGGTCCCCTGCTGGTGCCCAGAGTCAGGACTAAACATGGTGAGGCTGCATTTGATTTTTACACTGCAAAAAAATAATTAAGATAAAAAGGCTACATTTGAAAAAAAATAAAACATTTTTTTTTACAAACTAGTGAAATTAAATGGACAGACGATTTTACAATTTTACTTGATACGACGATCAAGTAAACCATGATAAATCAAGATTTGTATATCTAGAAATTAGCAGGACTTTTAAACTAGAAAAAAATATTTTATTCTCAAATTAAACGTCCTAGAGATGTTGCAGAAACTTTAAACAAGATGTTCTCTATGGGGAAAAAAACTAAATATTTTATTATAATAGTTATTTTCTTTAAATATATTACTTTTCTAAACTACAATAGAAACAAATAAAATAATTAATGCTAAAATTAAAATTAGTCAAATGGTAACAAATAAGTAAATAGCTCTTAAAACTATGGACATTTATACAAATAACGTTTTACATCTTGGCAGGTGGCAAATATTTTTGAACAGTTTTTTAGAAGATGTGAGACAGGCCTCAACTTTGGCAATGTTCAAATCAGGCTGAACTTTGCATATGATAAGTGCAAGTATTTTATCTACACTCTTTGCTTTTAACCTAATTACTTCATGATTTTTTATGATGATTTTATTTGTATTCATGATTTTGTTCACCTTTTTGTAACTGTACGCATTTGTAAAGCACTTTGAATTGCCTTACATACGAATTGTGCTTTATAAATAAACTTGCCTTGACATTTAGAATTGTAACATTAATTCATCTACCGGTAATATGCTGGTCATACTGGAATATTTTATCATGTCCTTGGAATAAAATAATATTAATTTCTTATGGGATTGAATCTCACGCAACATGGAGGTGTTCAACTTTGGAGGTTCTTCTGGATTTCACATGCGTTTTTTTTTTTATGTGGTCTTCCTTTGCAGGGTATCGAACTCCACAACATGTAAGACTGGACATGAGGTGGGCAATGTGTCATCAAAGCAGCTGACTGCTTGCAGCTGTCCCACCACCTGGACACTAGCAACTTTTAATGTGTGTATGTGTGTGTGTTGGTGTGTGTGTGTTTGTCTTGCTGGTTCAAGGGCGAAGGGGTGGGATCGTGGGAGTGTCGTGGACAGCATGGAGTCAGATTACACGCGCATGGCGGAGGTCTTTTTTCAAATGTGACAAAAAAAATGGTCATGAACAAGCCCCTTATAAAAACAATAAAAAACAGTTCCTCCTCATTGTGGTCAACTAACGTTGTGAGGGAAATGGGCTAAGTCATTGCAGGTTGTGAGAAGCGTTCATAGCAGCAGCTACCGTGCAGATCAATGCCGCAATGGGGCAGTCAGCCAAAAAGCTGCACGTTCACTCCAACCACGACAGCTGGACTGCTTCAGTCACATAGCAACCACCAAAACAAGCCCATAGCAACAAGACTTTGAGCAAATCCTCAAAGTGGGCCTAATATGGAAGAGTCCAAATGGCCTGGGCGCCATGGTTAACTGAATATTGGTGGCTTTATTCAGTATCTCTGCACTCTCTGATTAACAAAAGATCTGCCTTTTTTAAGAATGACAATGCTTTTTTTTTATTGGCACAGATTGGTATTCATTTAAAACCTACTCAGTGGCCTAGTGGTTAGAGTGTCCGCCCTGAGATCGGTAGGTCGCGAGTTCAAACCGCGGCCGAGTCATACCAAAGACTATAAAAATGGGACCCATTACCTCCCTGCTTGGCACTCAGCATCAAGGGTTGGAATTGGGGGTTAAATCACTAAAAATGATTCCCGGGCGCGGCCACCGCTGCTGCCCACTGCTCCCCTCACCTCCCAGGGGGTTGATCAAGGGTGATGGGTCAAATGCAGAGAATAATTTCGCCACACTTAGTGTGTGTGTGACAATCATTGGTACTTTAACTTTAACTTTTTTAACTTTGTTTAAACATATAATACATGTACCTTTAGTTTGATGTCCAGTCACACCGCATCGTACTAAGAAGTGTTTCCAGTATTTTGGATAGTTCATATATCCTAAAGTTAGTTTTACAGCCAGCATCCTCTGCAGTATTAGACATTTATGTTTCTCATAGTAGGGCTATTCTTTCCTGAAATGTGTAACTCTGTCAAAGCCCCAAAACCAATGTCCCCTGTAGAGGACGCTGACTCTAAGGAGGGTATGAGAGGAAAAAACACCCCTCTATATGTTCAATGCAGATCATGCACTGTGCGTAGGGTTCCTCGATACGAGGGTAGCCCTATTTTTGCATGAAGAAGCGCGTGTAAAATGTCAAATTAATGAATAACCGCAAACATGTTTCTAGACCAGGGGTGGGCAAACTACAGTTGGTCCCTTTAATAAGGCCCGTCAAATATTAAAACAGATTTCAGCAAACAGACAACATTCACACTCACATTCACACGCTAGGGCCAATTTAGTGTTGCCAATCAACCTATCCCCAGGTGCCTGTTTTTGGAGGTGGGAGGAAGCCGGAGTACCCGGAGGGAACCCACGTAGTCACAGGGAGAACATACAAACTCCACACAGAAAGATCCCGAGCCCGGGATTGAACTCAGGACCTTCGTATTGTGAGGCACATGTATTAACCCCTGTCACACCGTGCTGCCAGTGAACTGAACTGAACTGTTTAAATTAACTAAGGATACACAAAACATATACCGTATCATAGGCGCCGATCCCGTGGGTGCTTCGGGGCCCGAGCACCCACGGACAATGCCGAGCACCCACGTGGGATTGATGGCAACTTTCAATCTTTAAAATAATTTTTGAAAAATCAATCTTGTCGTAGTTAATTTTGTGGCGAGTTTGGTCCGTTTCACAAAATAATAAAGCCACAAATCATATGGGATATTAACTTCGCTGAACGTCTTTTTTTTTTTTTTAATACACACTAGGGATGTCCCGATTCGATATTTGGATCGGATCGGCCGCCGATATTTGCAAAAAAATGCGTATCGGCAAGGCATGGGAAAATGCCGATCCAGATCCAGTTTAAAAAAAAAACTCCGGTCCGTGTTTTCCAACGCACCGATTTAAATAATACATTCCACTTTTCTGCTGCTCCGTAATTTCCGTTCCGCATTTTCCAGCACACCTTCAACACATCAACAGGTCTGTGAATTCTAACGCAGTTGCTTTTAGCTGCTGGCATTACACGACAGGCTCTTCTCACTCTTTCCTGTGTCTCCCTCTTACAGACAGCGAGCGCACCTTCTTACACACGTCACATACTGTCACGTCATACGTCACATACTGTCACGTCATACGTCACATACGTATACGCCCTCTCCCAGCAGAGAGCGAGGTAGCAGCATGGCTAACGTTAGCTGTGATGCTAGCGCAGCCGCTAAGGTGCGCGCCTGCTCAAGCGTCCTCTGCGCACGGCAAATCTATGCCACGCACAAAATCAAATAAAAAAATAAGCGCATAACAATTTTCGACACACGGACACGACAGAGAAAACAGTTTTCGTCATCATTGTTCAATATTGTAAGGTCTGTCGAGACGCTTATCTCCATTCGGTGCCACACATCCACACCATCGCCGAGGCAAACATTTCCACATCAACACCGTATGAAAAAAATTGTGATTTAAAAAAAAAAAACTTTAATACATGCTCGGATAGGCCATTATCGGTCAGTATCGGTATCGGTCAGTATCGGTATCGGATCGGAAGTGCAAAAACAATATCGGTATCGGATCGGAAGTGCAAAAACCTGGATCGGGACATCCCTAATACACACACACCGAGCACCCACTGGCAGAAATGTAGATCGGCGCCTATGTACCGTATAACAATTGCTATCAATAATGCTCGGACTCAAAATCGAGCGTACCGTATTTTTCGGATTATAAGTCGCTCCGGAGTATAAGTCGCACCGGCCGAAAATGCATAATAAAGAAGGAAAAAAACATATATGAGTTGCATTTTTTGGGGACATTTATTTGATAAAACCCAACACCAAGAATAGACATTTAAATTTGAATGTAAAATAAATAAAGAATAGTGAACAACAGGCTGAATAAGTGTACGTTATATTAGGCATAAATAACCAACTGAGAACGTGCCTGGTATGTTAACGTAACATATTATGAGTAAGAGTCATTCAAATAACTATAACATATAGAACATGCTATACGTTTACCAAACAATCTGTCACTCCTAATCGCTAAATCCCATGAAATCTTATACGTCTAGTCTCTTACGTGAATGAGCTAAATAATATTATTTGATATTTTACGGTAATGTGTTAATAATTTCACACATAAGTCGCTCCTGAGTATAAGTCGCACCCCCGGCCAAACTATGAAAAAAACTGCGATTTACAGTCCGAAAAATATGGTATATTATCTTTGAGAATGCAAATTGGTCAGATTTGGCAGACGGTGTGCAGGGTGACACCTTACACTGCTGGCAGGTGGCTCTCTCTCTGCTCACACCTTCATTCACTCACACACACAAGATGGGTTATCCAAGCCTCATTAAAATGACACAAAGATGAGGGTCCGCTTACCATCTTTGTGAAGTAGTTGGTCTTCTGTGTGAGCACACTGCAGAAATCAATAGTTGGAGGCCTAGAAGGAAAGAGAGCGACAAGAGCAATGTTAAACAGAGTAAAACTACTTGCACTGAGCCTAGTCTATAAAATCATCTACACCTCCCTGATACCGAAGTACATGTCAAACTACTTCCTTAACGTAAATGACCGCCATAACCACAACACCAGGGGGAGCTCCACTAACCACGTTAAACCCAGATTCCGATCTAACAAAGGTCTTAACTCATTCTCCTTCTATGCCACATCAATGTGGAATGCGCTCCCAACAGATGTAAAAGAAAGGGCATCTCTATCCTCCTTCAAAACCGCAATAAAAGTACACCTCCAGGCAACTTCAACCCTAAACTAACACCCTCCCCGGATTGTTAATAATCAAATGTAAATAATCAATTGTAGATACCTTTTCTTATGCTTTCTGATCTCTCTCTCTCTCTCTATGTCCACTACTTGCTGTACATATCCTACCAAGTCAGACCTACACTGTTTCAATGTCCATTTCTCTGATGATACAATTGTTGATGACTGAAGTGATGATAACAAGCAAACCTAACCCCCCACCCCCTCCTTCCACATCCCACACCCCAGATTGTAAATAATGTACAAACCCCGTTTCCATATGAGTTGGTAAATTGTGTTAGATGTAAATATAAACGGAATACAATGATTTGCAAATCCTTTGCAACCCATATTCAATTGAATGCACTACAAAAACAACATATTTGATGTTCAAACTCATAAACTTTATTTTTTTTTTGCAAATAATAATTAACTTAGAATTTCATGGCTGCATCACGTGCCAAAGTAGTTGGGAAAGGGCATGTTCACCACTGTGTTACATGGCCTTTCCTTTTAACAACACTCAGTAAACGTTTGGGAACTGAGGAGACACATTTTTTAAGCTTCTCACGTGGAATTCTTTCCCATTCTTGCTTGACTGTTGTTCAACAGTCCGGAGTCTGTTAGGCTTCATAATGCACCACACATTTTCAATGGGAGACAGGTCTGGACTACAGGCAGGCCAGTCTAGTACCCGCACTCTTTTACTATGAAGCCACGTTGATGTAACACGTGGCTTGGCATTGTCTTGCTGAAATAAGCAGGGGCGTCCCTGGTAACGTTGCTTGGATGGCAACATATGTTGCTCCAAAACCTGTATGTACCTTTCAGCATTAATGACGCCTTCACAGATGTGTAAGTTCCCCATGTCTTGGGCATAATACACCCCCATACCATCACAGATGCTGGCTTTTCAACTTTGCGCCTATAACAATCCGGATGGTTCTTTTCCTCTTTGGTCCGGAGGACACGACGTCCACAGTCTCCAAAAACAATTTGAAATGTGGACTCATCAGACCACAGAACACTTTTCCACTTTGCATCAGTCCATCTTAGATGAACTCAGGCCCAGCGAAGCCGACGGCGTTTCTGGGTGTTGTTGATAAACAGTTTTCGCCTTGCATAGGAGAGTTTTAACTTGCACTTACAGATGTAGCGACCGACTGTAGTTACTGACAGTGGGCTTCTGAAGTGTTCCTGAGCCCATGTGGTGATATCCTTTACACACTGATGTCGCTTGTTGATGCAGTACAGCCTGAGGGATCGAAGGTCACGGGCTTAGCTGTTTACGTGCAGTGATTTCTCCAGATTCTCTGAACCCTTTGATGATATTACGGACCGTAGATGGTGACATCCCTAAATTCCTTGCAATAGCTGGTTGAGAAAGGTTTTTCTAAAACTGTTCAACAATTTGCTCACGCATTTGTTGACAAAGTGGTTACCCTCGCCCCATCCTTGTTTGTGAATGACTGAGCATTTCATGGAATCTACTTTTATATCCAATCATGGCACCCACCTGTTCCCAATTTGCCTGTTCACCCGTGGGATGTTCCAAATAAGTGTTTGATGAGCATTCCTCAACTTTATCAGTATTTATTGCCACCTTTCCCAACTTCTTTGTCACGTGTTGCTGGCATCAAATTCTAAAGTTAATGATTATTTGCAAAAAAAAAAAA